>NW_011887308.1:574989-592320 GCF_000151315.2 Capsaspora owczarzaki ATCC 30864 | reverse complement strand
CGGAAACATTGACTTTCCGCAAGTTCTCGGCCATGTCTGATGTGTGGTCGTTTGGTGTGACCGCTTGTAAGTCGAAGGATCGAAATGAGGTGGGGCCCAAACCATTGTTCTCAATTCCGGTGATGCTTGGTTGCAGGGGAGTGCTGTAGTTACGGCGCAGTGCCGTACAGCAAAATGGATGGTCGTGAAACGCTAGCTCATCTGGAGGCTGGTGGACGACTGCCCATGCCAGAGAACTGCTCAGCCGACCTATTTAGCCTGATGCTCAGTTGTTGGAACAAGATTCCAGAACTGAGACTAAGTTTTCCCCAGCTCGTCAAAGCTCTCAAAGCCTTCGAGGATGGATCGATCATCCGCGAGATTGGTGCAATGGTGTGAACATGCTTTTGTCGCTTTGGTTGGGTACTTGAAGCGACGACAATTTATTCAATAATTTCGTTGGATTGCAAACATCGTGATACAACCCTAGTTTCAAACAATGCACGACCCGCTAATGATTTCAACTGATGATCTTGGCATATCTTTGCGATCACTGGAGCAAGGAGGAGGCGATCGGCAGAGCACAGGGTTGAGCCTGTTGCTGCAACCAACCAAAATTGCCGCTTCTTCCATCGCTCCGTTCAACCAAGATTGCCAATGCCATTCTACTCAAGTCTATTGGGTGAGCAGGATGACAACGTAGCAAGGAATGGCTGACCCAGGCTCAGCGTCATCCTGTACTCGATCATCTACCTGCTCCAGATTTATTTGGGAGGGCTGGTTTGAACGCGGTGATGCACCAACCATTTGACGCGCGAACCATTTGACGCGAAACATCCATTCGCCAGCAGCCTCAGGGTCGGTTGCGTCTCAACGTCACCCGCGACACCTGGTCCACTGACATCATCACAAGGTGTAAAGTTTACTTACAAGTGTGGAGCACAGCGGCCTTGCAAATGTGAATTCGGAGCAGCGCGAGGGCCAACTCATTCCAGGCACCTACGCGTTCGCTCGTTGTGCTCAATGGTTTCATCAGATGCTGTTTGGTGGATAGATGTGTGATGGGGAGGCAGAGTGCGCCACAGCTCACACAGGATCAACCTTGTACAAAAATGTCTGCATTTGTACATTTGGAGTATCCTCTAATGTGTGTTTCATCTGATGCATTCAGTCACTCAACCAAAATCCATTCCCGTATTGAATGTTATATTAGGATATTTTTTTTGCTTCACTCTTAGAATCCCCTCATTTTCAACACACAAACAATGACGACTGACTTTATCCTGTCGCTCGGCGCTGCTGCCGACGGCGAGGTCACCAAGGCCTTTGCTCCTTACACTGGTAACGCCCGATCCCTCCCCTCCCCCCTCACCCCACCCCGCTTTTGCTTTATCGCTTTCACTCTCCTGCGCTTCATGTTCATGCGCCTGGAGCGTCTCTCTCTCCCACCTCTCTCTCCCCGCCACGAAGCGAAGCGCACATGGTCCTGCCCCACATGGCTTTTTTCCATTGCGATTGTACATTGAATTTTTTTTTTTCGCTGCTCCTTCTCTCTCTCTCTCTCTCTCTCTCTTTCTCTCTGACTTCCCACCATGCCTCGAATCACACTTATGTTTGTACTTGCTTCGACTGGCTAGGTGCCGGTGCCGCCGCGCCCATTGCCAAGCTCGAGGCCGCTGGCCGCTGGTTTGAGGTGCTTGCGCTGCGTCTGCGCCAGGCAACCAACGTCACCGACCCGGACTTTGACGCCGCTGTTCGCGAGATTGAGCGCAAGGCCCTTGACCCTTCGTACGCGTACGGCACCAAGGCGACTGCCGGCGCGGACGCTGCTGCTGTCGAAACGGAGCAGTTCAGCGAAGACCTGTTCGACAAGACCGAGCCCGCGCACTTTGCCACGCTCGACCCCGCCAACTGGAAGCACCAGGACCACTACGAGGTCATGGGTCTCTCCAAGATCCGCTGGGACGCGACCGAGGAGATCATCCGCCAGGCCTTCAAGCGCAAGGTCCTCATCCACCACCCCGACAAGAAGGCTGGCAAAAAGTCTGGCTCTGTCGACGATGAGGACAACTTTTTCAAGTGCCTCAAGAAGGCCAACGAAATCCTGTCCGACACTGTCAAGCGTCGCTCGTACGACTCAGTCGACCCCACCTTCAACAACAACGTTCCCGAGGTGACGGACAAGAACAAGAAGAACTTTTTCGCCGTGTTCGGCCCCGTCATCCAGCGCAACGCGCACTTCTTCAAGAAGCAGCCGATGCCGCTGCTCGGCGGCCCCGACGCCACCGAGGACGAGGTCAACGCCTTCTACGCTGCCTGGTACAACGAGGAGACCTGGCGCGAGTTCTCGTACGAGGACGAGGAGGACACCGAGAAGGGTGACAACCGCGACGAGAAGCGCTGGATTGACAAGGCCAACAAGGCTGCCCGTGCCAAGAAGCGCACCGCCGAAGTCGGTCGCATGCGCACGCTGATTGACAACACCTCGCTCTGCGATCCCCGTCTTGCCGAGTTCAAGCGCCAGGCGGACGACAAGAAGAACTTTAAGAAGCGCGAAAAGCAGGCCGCTGCCAACGCTGCCGCCGAGGAGAAGGCCAAGAAGATCAAGGAGGAGCAGGAGGCCAAGGCTGCCGCCGAAGCCGCCGCCAAGCTCGCGCTTGAGAAGGCCAAGAACGACAAGGAGGAGATCAAGAAGCAGTTCCGCACCCAGCGCAAGCGCCTGCGCAACGTCTGCAAGGACAACAACTACTTTGTTGCCGACCCCAACGACCTCGTCCGCCAGATGGAGACCACCGAGATGCTCTGCGAGAAGCTCTCCCTCGACCGCCTCAAGGCCCTCAACGACGCCATCGAGGCCAACAAGGCTGATGCCAACAGCGCCTTCGACGAGGAGATTGCTCGTCTGCGCCACGACGAGGCTGAGGCCAAGGTTGCTGTTGCCAGTACGTTTGTTTTTTTGTGGTGTTTCGTTGACGCATTTGGGAATTGCTTGCTTGCATCTGATTTTGCTTGACCACATTGCTCACTATGACCATCTCCACCTCTTCGTGTGACCGCCAGACCGCCAGACTTGGGAACAGCGCAGCCAGGCTTCTGCTGCGCGTGAGTGGTCTGTCGAGGACAACCACCTCCTCGTCAAGGCTGTCAAGGCTCACCCTCCGGGCTCTGTCAACCGCTGGGAGGCTATTGCCGAGAACGTCAACCGTGCCACCACCAGCACCAAGTTCAACGTCACCGAGGTCATCGCCAAGGCCAAGGAGCTCCAGAAGCTCGGAGGTCTGTGAAAGAAGCGTCAGCTCTCTCTCTTTCTTTGTCTCTGTTTGGCTCGCTCGCTCAACGTCCCTCCCAAAACTCATTCCCTTCGTGTGGGGGTTGGGGTGGCGGTGGTGTGTACAAGTCCAAAGAGAAGCGAGTGTCGCTCTTGTTCTTTTTGAGCTGATCTGTTATTTCTTGATATTGACCGTATGCGTTGGTGTATGCGTGTGTGAGTGTATCGGTGATTCATTATCTTTGTGATACTTGAAGGGTCCACCACTATCAATGAAGCCTTCCGTACTTGTTTTTTTTTTTCCCCGTTTTTTTTTTGGGTTCTCCCCTCGACATCTTCTTGATTCCCAACTTCCACTTGGTTGCGTACACTCGACAACTGCAAGCTCAACATGCTCGAAACTGTTTATTTTGGCTCTGCTTGGTGTTCCAGCTGCTGCCGACGCGCAAGCCAAGGAGCAGACCAACAAGGACTCGGTTGTCAAGCTGGCCAAGAAGGCTGCTGCTGTTGAGGAAATCACTGCTGCACCTTCTCTTCGCGACGACGGACTTGTTGGCGCGTCCACCTCTACGCTCAAGCCTAAAGCTGCTGAGCACTCGGACGCCTCGAGCTGGACTGCTGAGGAGCAAAACGCCCTTCAAATTGCCCTCAAGGCCATTCCCAGCACCGATCCCGAGCGCTGGGAGAAGATTGCGGCTGCTGTTTCGACTCGTGACAAGGTCGAGTGCCAGCGTCGTTTCAAGGTCGGTGGTGCCCTTTGTGTGTGAAATTTCAAGCTGATGCATTTTTCGCCCTCCTCACATTTTTCGTTTTTCGTTCATTTGGAACAGGAGCTTGCTGACATGGTCAAGGCCAAGAAGCAAGGAGCTGCCAAGTAGAGTGTCAGACACAACAACAGAGCGCTGTTTGCTTATGCTAACAAATGTCAATACACGAGATTTCGTTTTTTCAAAGTGTTTGTATTTTGTGTTTGTGGCTTGTGAAAGCACATTGGAGCGAAGCCGTGGTAAATCTTGCAAAGAAACAAAGAGACAAGACTCAATCAATCAATCAATGGAAAAGAAGCAATGGTCGACAATGACGACCTGGGGAGAAAAAAAAAACCCAACTGACATGCACGACGGAAAGAAGAAGAAAAAAAAAATCAAACAGAGAAAGCAAATGTGAAAGGGGCCCCACACAAACCATTGACTGGGATTCGCAACAACAAACTAGAGTAACATGTGTTGCTAACGCGGTGCTTATTCGTCTGAGCTGGCGTCGGTAGCGATGGCAGCCAGAAGGTCGGCGGGGTTGGAGCTGCTGGCCTTGAGCTCCTGCGGTGGGCAGGGGTTGAGCTTGAGGATCTTGCCGATGGCGATCGACTTGTTTTCATCGCGAAGGGTGAAGCGGCCGAGCTGGGGGACCGACTTGAAGGTCTCCATGCACACCGATCCGGTGGTCTGGAAACGAGCAATAACAACCATGCCTTGCTTGATAAACCTTGGCTTGGTCTTGATGGGCTTGCCAGTCTTCTTGTCGACGTTGGCAATGAAATCCTGCATCACGCTCGAGCGGAGTGAGAATTCCGAGACAAAACAACACGAGCCACCGCGAGTCACCAGCAAAATCTCCGCTCAAGCCAGCCAACGCGAACTCACAATAATGGTCACTTCCTCGACAGCGGTGTGCACGTGCAACACGGCGGAGAAGCCGGCGCAGATAATTGACTTGTACTCGAGCAGCGCAATCTGAGCATCGAATGTTTGGCATGCGTGCACGGGATCGTCGGCGCGGCACAGAATAAATCCTTGCATGGCATCCTAGTTTGAAAAAGCAGGCCAAGGGCAGCCAGCGATTAGACCACAATTGATCCAAACGGCGCGCTCCACTATTTGCGCATCCATAGTTTGGCACTGACCTTCTCTTCGCAGCCTTGCAGCTTGACCTTGACGTTCTCGCCAGACGAGGCGTGAGAAACATCCTTCTCATCTTGCGAGATCCCGATGACTTCAACGACAGTCTTCATGCGAAAGCAAAAGCAACGGGAGAAGGAAGGGGGTGAGTCACAAAATGGAGAGGTGCTTCTGCGCTTCAAGCTGAGTATTTCGCATGCCACGCACCTTGTTTGGCATGATCATGAGCTTTTCGCCTCGGGTAATGCTGCCGGACTCAATCTTGCCCATGACGACCACGCCCATGTCCTAGACAAAGTGTGAATCATCATGGTGAGCCAAAAAAAAAAAAAAAGAGAAAAAAAAAAAAGAGGTAGAAACAAACAAACAACAAACAAACCAGAAAAACAAAAAACAAAAAAAGCCAACATCACAACGGAGAGGCCTGGTACCTTGAACTTGTCACTGATCGGGAGGCGCAGCGGGCCAGTAGAGACACGAACAATCGTCGGCAGGTCGTCAAGGAAGGTCAGGAGAGAGGGGCCGCTAGTAGAGTACGAAAACAACTGCAAGTTAGCCGAAAACCACGCCTTCACATCTCCCCCTTGTGATGCCGCTATACCTAAACCACGGGCAAACAGCCTTTGTGAGGGGTTCCTTGAGGTTAAGACCAGCTTGGCCCGAGACAGGCATGAAAGTAACGTCTGCATAATCGAAAAAAAAAAAAAACAACAACAACGGAAAAAACCCATACAAAATTAACATACTGCCTCTCCTCCCAGTCTGCCAATAGCAAAAAATTGGCTGCACACGCGCAAGGTAGCATCGTGTATCACGACCAAGTATTACCTTTGGCAGTGTTGTAGCCGCACTGCTTGAGGTATGGGGTGAGCTTGCTGACGCACTCGTCGTAGCGCTCTTGCGCCCAGCCGACGGTCGGGTCGTCCATCTTGTTGATGACGACAACGAGATGCTTGACACCGGCAGTCTTGACGAGCATGGCGTGCTCACGAGTTTGACCACCGCGCTCAAAGCCAGTCTCAAACTCGCCCTTGCGCGCAGAGATGACGAGCACGGCGACGTCAGCCTGAGCGGCACCGCCAATCATGTTGGGGACGTAGCTCTTGTGACCGGGGGCATCGAGAATGGTGAAGCGCTTCTTGCTCGTGCCAAACGTGGCGCGGCCGACCTCGACCGTCTTGCCCTTCTCACGCTCGTCGGGGTTGGTGTCGAGTGCCCACGAGAGGTACCAGGAGCCCATGCCTTGGTCCTTGGCCTCGCGCTCGTACTTTTCGAGGGTGCGCTTGTCAACCATGCCTGTCAAGAACATGATGTGACCGCCGATGGTGGACTTGCCGGCATCAACGTGGCCAATGAAGATAATGTTGAGGTGCTCGCGGGGGTCGTCCTCCTCGACAACTGCAACAGGCGCGGGCGACGATCCGCCACTGCTTTCATCCTCATCGAGCGCAGCAGGCGCGGGGCTAGCGGCAGGCTTGGGTGAGGCAGCCTGTGCCGGGGCAGGGGCAGGGGCAGCGGCAGCAACAGGCTTTGGTGCGACTGGTGCTACAACGTTGCAAAGCGAAGGAGGAGCGGTGAGCTATTTCACAGCCTTGCGCCAGTGTGAGTGAGTGAGTGAGTGAGTGAGTGAGTGAGTGAGTTGAGTAGAGCAAAGTCAGCGTCCCCCTCTCGCTCTTCGCTCTCGTGCACGCAGCGCTCTGCTTCCGCCAGCAGAACAAACGGTCGCCTTTCGGTCGTCAGGTCAAAGGATTGAACAGTGTTGCCGAGACTCGAAGAAGGGAGGGAGGGAGGGAGGGAGGGAGGGGAGGGCCTGTTAGGTAATACGAGATCTCGTTCGTTCCATTTCTGCCCTTCTGCAACGCCGCAGAGCAGCGCCACTTTCGGACTCTGAAGCACGCGGGCGTCATACACCCAGAAGCAAGCCGACGAAGGCAGGGGTGGGCTGGTGGTGGTGGTGGTGGTGGGGAGCTCCCGAGGACGCCGATATCCACGTGTGGATGTGCAGAGCAAAAGGAGGCGAGAAGCGGAGGGGGGTACCTGCAGCTGGAGCCGGAGCCGGAGCAGGAGCAGGAGCAGGAGCAGAGGCAGGGGCAGCAGCAACAGGAGCAGGGGCAGCAGCGGGAGCGGGGGCAGGCGCGGCTGCAAAGCTGGGCACAAAGGCCGGTGCATTCGGGTTGAACGCCATTGCCTTTGGATTGAGCGACATTCTGACGGTCTTGGCAGCGAATGAAAGAGTGGCGAGTGGATGACAAAGTATAGTGTCTATATTGCCTCGAAAGAGTCATCGATCAAGGCCAAGTGCGCTGCTGCTATGTGAAGAAAGGATGTTGAAAGGTTACAGCTTTTTGATACATTTCAAGTCGCGCAAGTCGTGCTCGCTCCAGTTCAAATCTTCCTTCATTGCTTATATACACCCAAAACAAATACGCATACTCTCACGAGATGTGGACCTGACACTTGGGCAGCGCGGCTTGAAGTCGAGACCGGGCGTTGACAGACAATTTGGTTTCACGCACATCCAGCTCCTGCAAGGCCGACATGCTTGTCAACGAAGACACGCACTTGTCGGTCAGCGGCGTGTTGCTAACATTGAGAACTTGCAGAGGCGAGTCGACCAGGCGAGCAATCGAGTCGTCCGTCAAGTACGAGTTGCCCGACAGGTCCAAGCGCTTCAGATGCTTGAGGTTGGAAAAGTGCTGCATTCCCACAGGTGTCACCGTGGAGTCTGACAAGTCCACGTCGGTGAGCCGCATCTCCTGGCCGCCATGCAGCTGCGAATCGCTATCCACCCAAGAGTCGCTGTCGTTCACGCGTAGCTTTCCAGACATGCGCAAGACAAACTCGGCCGCAAATCTAATCCGTCGAGTCCACAAACAAAATCAAGTCAGGCGGGAATCGATTCCCAGCACTCACCTTCCCAGGCAGCATATACACGGAGCGACAAGCAGCAGTTGTCAAGATGGTTGGTTACCTGTCCTGGCCAACTTCGCGCAACCGAGCGCGGTCGGGCGCATTGAAAATATTCTCGACCCACATAAAGACAGATCGCGCAGGTACCTAGTGGGCATGCATCCAACAAGCATTGACCGTCAAAATGGAGGTTTTGGCAACGGATACAGGCGCACATGCGAGTTTAGCAAGAAGAACGTTTGCCAAACTACATCGAGTGTGCCATCGCGGTCTTTTGTTCAAAAATCCGTCCCCCCCCATTCAGCCATCGATGGTGACATACCATTGTCGGTGAACGCAGCAAGGCTCGAGATCTGCCGCTGGCGCTGGAGTTGAAGGTGGAGTTGGAGCTGAAGCCGGCGAGAACTGATGACGCCGGTCCGCTTGTGCGAACGCCACCACTGCGACACGACGGAAGCATTGCGCAGGCACCCATGGCGGTAGATGCAAGTGTTCGAGTGGCCGTTGCAGTGGGTCGATGAGGACGCAGGACGACGGCCGCGGTCGCAGTCGCCGTGCCAGCGAATGCTTTGAAAGAACGATGCATTGGAAATAGGATTGAAAGACTGATTGAGAGTCTCAGATTGATTCTCAGAACGACGGATCAGACATGCACTCTGTATTGGTTGGCAAATAGTTCACAACGTTTCTGACATCAGGTCGCTTGAACGACTTGCGATCAGAACCTTTCGGGAGTATCGCAGTGTATGCCGTCAAGCGATGCGCTCCGCCTCAGCATTCAGCATAGTCCGGGAGTCACACAATATCCAAACTAACTACAAGTCTTGGCGCTGGGTCGCTCGTGCCTTCGCTCGTGCCTTTTTTTGTTTCTTGCTGAGCTTTGCGTCGGCAATCATACGTGACAATTGGCTCTTGGAACTGGCACTTCTCTCGACGACATAGCTGCGAATGGCCTTGAGCGCATCTCGGAAGACTGCCTCGTCGAGCCCCGAAATGTCTGCAATGCAACGATTGTGTCAGCCATTCTGTCAAGACTTTCCATCAGTTGGGACAATGCTCATCTTCTTCTTGAACTCACCAATGTCTTCTCGCAGCACAGAGCTTGAAATCAGGGAAGTTAATCGCGCGGCTTGTGCCGACATGTACTCTGGCGAAAAGTACTCTACATACAGGTTTGAGTTAGTTTGCTCAGCTCCCGCCAACACACCACGACCAGATGCTTCACCTTCCAGGAACAGACCCAAAAATTGCATGTAGTACAGCTTGTACACGGGATCGTCCATCAAGTATCGAATCAGCGGCCAATTATCGCCCAGAGAGCTCATGTCCAGCTGCGACATCCAACAAGTACAGCGCAAGTGAGTCCCTTTCATCGAGCATGGGGAGCATTTGGCTTGCAGGAGCGCGGTCATACTGGGATTGGTGCAATCCGCGGTTGCATGGCCCAGTCAAAGTCAAAGGGAAGGAAGTGAATTTTGCCAGAGCAAGGGGACTGACAACAACAACAACAACAACAAAAAAAAAAAACCGCCAAGGACAATCGTCACATGAGTACCACGAGTTGCCACTTCATCCATCCACTGTACTTTGGCAGCATACCCGGTACAGTCTGTAGTTGTGGGCAAAGGCTCCGTATGCGTCGTAATTCTCAAACACCGTGTTCACTGCCAACCAGCGGAGGAACGAGTCAACTTGGAAGACTGCCTCCATGCCTGCACGCCAAGCGGCTGGATCTGTTTGGCGAGTTTCGCTGTGCAATGCGTGGAGGAAATCAAGTGCGTCTTTCCTCCAGTCGATCGAAGAGGCATTGCGGAAAATTGGTTGGAACGAGTGCACTTGAACGCTCTCGAGCGTGAGCAGCGGCTCGTACAATCCAGCTTGCACGCTGGGAACCTGAAGCGAGCCCGTCGGCGAAAGGAGAGACTGAAGCTCAGCCTCGAGAGTTTGTTGGGCAGGGCAATCGTCTGCATCGGCAAACAGCACTCGAGCGCCATTGAAGGTCGTTGCTGCCGTGGAGCCGGGCGGAGCCGGCCAGTTGACCGCTTGTCGTACTGGTGCTCCCAGCACTTCTTCAATCACACTATACACTCCAAGGTATACGCCATTCACATTGATTTCAGCGTGTGTGATTCGCGGAGCTCGCACACCGACTGCTCGAAACGCATCGCTCAGAAGCTGAATGAGGGTTTTTGGTTGGGTTTTTTTCGCCTCGAAGGTGAGTCAAACAAATCACTGCAGCATCTCAGCACGCAGCTGCAATCTTCTTTACTGTACCTTTCCTCGGATGCGACTCGCATCCCAGTACCCACCTCGCAGGTGAACGCGCCATTGGCCGAAGAACGACTTTGACAGAGGAGATTGGACGAGAAGCTCCAAGTCGTGCTGTCTGCAAATGCGAGTGATCAAAGTCAGCTCGCTAGAGCACGACACTTGGATGGCGCTTTGAAACAGGAAAGAAGGGAGAAAAAACACAAAAACACAGCTTACGAGCTTGCCAAGGGAATTTTGGAGGAGCTGGCATGTTCAAAGTCCAGCACAAGCGGAACTTGACCCAAATTGGTGAGTAGAATGTTGCACAGCGAGGCACGACCATCCAGACGCATGGCGAGTTGAGACGCGACTCGACCACCGTCGGCTTGCGAACGTTCGGCACGAAGGTGAGATTGGCACCAAAGAAGGTTTCGTGCAACGACGTTCGTGTCAGCGTGTTGAGGAAATCCACCACGCCTGTCGTCAAGCAGAGTGAATTCTGTTGCGTCGGATCTTTTGCGCAAACACCAGCGGTCGATCGATCACGTCCGTGATCTGAAAAGTCAATCTGGCACGCATCATTGGGAGCCTTGCGCGTGCATGCTTGCGGCGCCACGACAGCCTAATTGCGACAAGCACCAACGTGAGTATGCCAACAAGAGACAATGACGTGAGAACCACTGAGCTGTGTTTTCATCATGTAGCGCAAGTAGCGGGGACGGTTTACCTCAAATGTGGTGCAAAGGTTGACCTCTGGAAAGTACCCGTCGATGCAAATACCCGAAAACACGCGGTGGCCATACTGTGCCTGACACGGATCGCCCTTGCGAACATTCACACATGCCTTGTAAAACGGCGATCTGCTCAGAAACATGCGACAAACGAGGTTAGGTTTGGGTACATTTTGCAGCGCTTTGAGCCAAAATCCCAGCACGGCACATCCAAGGGCAGAATTTTCAAAACAAGCCCATGCATGTTGAGGTGTTGTGGATGATGAAATCGTCCGATATGTCACCCGATGCGGAGGTTGTTGTTGTCGCGACAAAAGGCTGAAAGATTTGCCCTTGTTGATTGCTGGAGCTGCATTGGAATCGAGCAAAGTGATGTGCAGCACTCGTCGCGTCACTCACGTTCGCCAGTCGAGACTGTTTGGGATGCGCGCTCGCTGCTCGCAGTGCGTTCTGGCCTCGTCTTGTCGGGCAGTCCACTCGCGCGGCGACGTCTGGATGGCAAAGCGGTGGAGCTCGCTGCTGTCAAACAAGTCAATCTCTGCATGCGTTGCAGATCCCGCTGGATCCGACGCTGTTGCACATGTCACTCCTGGCAATGTCAGGCAGAGACATGCTGCAGCAAGCACAGCGACGGTCGGGCGCCAAGCAGTCACCGCGCCACCCATTCCAAATTTCGTGATTGGATTGGTGTTGACGGATGAAAGGTAGTTGAAAACGACGACTGGCCACACAATCGGAACGCTCATATATATCAGTGTGTATTCACGAGACTGAGTATTTTCACATGAGCTCCAACACGCCGAGCGACGGATTGTTCGGGAAGGCCGAAAACGGCTCGTGTTTGACGATAGAACTGAATACACACACACACTTTGGCAAATGGGCGACAATAATCATTGGAGTACATTGGTGCATTTTGAAAAATGAAAAATAGAGGCCATCGGAACGGCAAACAGAAGGGATGGCAGCACGACAGACAGACAGGCACATCCATTCAGTCTACAATGGAAACAAAAACAACAACAACAAAAACATCAACAACAACAACAAAAAAAAAAATCAACAACAAAAACAAAGGATCAGCACAATCAACACACGCTACTTCCGAGCACGGACTGCTTGGAAGAGACGTGCACCACAAAATACGGCCGACGAGAACGACACAATGTTGTGAAGGCGTTTGCGGATAGTATCGTCTCGTCGCACCAGCACTACCGGGTTTGTTGATTGTAGTCGTTCCAGGGGAATGTTTTGAAACTCGAGTCCATTCCAGTCGACCTGTGGAATGAATGATGTGAAGAGAGAAACACGGCGAAAGATGAGAACGCAAGAAAACCCAAACACAACCAAAACAAACAAACATAAAAGTCATGCACGAGTGGCCACTACCTGGTACTTGCAGCAAGGATCTGTCCTCCATGAAAGATCGTAGAACAGCGCACAGGTCACGCTGATAACGCCGGCCGGCAAGGTCAGACCCCAAAAGTTCAATCGGAGCCACCGCGATAGCAAGCCGGTGCCCTGGGGGAACCATAGCAAGCAACGAGCAAAAGTGAATTGCACATGATGGTCGCCAATGTAAGACAAATCACAAATCCCACGTGCATGAGGATTCGAAGCTTGTTCAGCAGCAGCTAAAACGAAACCCCCCCCCCCAAAAAAAAAACAACAAAAAAAAACAAAAAAAAAACCAATAACCGCGGTTTTCTTTACCAAGCATGCAAGTCCAGACAGCACCGATGCCTTGTGCATAAAGTTGCCCACGCGGATGGCAGCTGCAATAGCCTTGCCCAACTCCTGTAACGAGTTTGATTGTCAGAAGTGAGGATGACGAGCGCAAGCGATGAGTGTTTTAGCAACACTGACAACCAGAATCGAACCCAGCGCGAAACCAACAAAACGGCGCATGCATACTTGTTGATCAATTACAACGACGCTGACAGACTCGTTGAGCGCCTCATCAAGCTCGAGCTCGGCCTGGTCGACGTCCTCAGTGTCTGAGATGAATGCATAGTAATCATCGCCGCCCACGGATGACGAAGTTTCGCTCATGCTGCGTTTGCCAGGGGGGGGGGAGGCGCCATCAACGTTACACGCAAAACATCAAGAAAAAGAAAGGACGGTTGTGAGTATATTGCTTGAATAGCTGCAAGTGTGTAAGTGTGTAAGTGTGTGAGGGTTTCCAGAGCAAATGGACGTGCCAACATCCAAAGAACGAAGAGACCGCCAGAGCAACCAAGCCAAAAGTCACAAAAGCAACAACGTCAGCTGTCTCCCTGGCTCTGCTTTTGCTGAATCAGAAGGGGAAGGAGGAAGAGGAAGGAGGGAAGGAGGAGGAGATTGAAACGGTCTTGGCCAAGAAGGAAGAACGGCGCGCGCTGGTCCAATGGTCCCCCGTCCCCCCCCCCACCATAGGCTGACCACAGAAGCGAAGAGTAAGAGTAAGAGAGGGGTAAGAGTAAAAGTAAGAGTTCGGGAGAGCGAGAGAGAGCACACACTGTGCGAGTCTCATTCGTGACAGGCCAACAAGCAAACAGCTTTTCTTCTATGCAATTGCAATGACCCTCGTTCTCTGCTGTCATATTCGTTTCGTTGCCTTTGCTTTGCTCTGTGTTTGGCTTTGCTGTTTGACAGTCAACCTTCCCGCTTCGGCCAAAGCTCAGTCGTTCCTCAAAAGCCCAAGCGCCCCCCCCCCAAGTCACACTCGCGCGGGCCTCTGTTGGAGCTCGGACTCGGGCGGGGTCAGTTGAGCGGACGGGGGTTGGGGGGGCGAGAGGCACGGCGGGCTGGGCTGTGGCTGACGCGGGGAAAAGGGGGGGGGGTAGCACAGCGCTAACGAATTGGTAGAGGGGTTTTGTTCTCGTTTTAAGCAATGTTGGGCGCATAGGAATTTGACTAACTTTTCTTGTGCCATAAGATTGAAGATTGCGGAAAAAAAAGAAAAAAAAAAAAAGTAGTGTGACTGAGCTGAGCTCACTAGGAAAAATGACCTATACTAACAGATTCGGATAGGATTTTTCCCCAGCCTCGCCGCGTTGGAAATAGAAACTAGAATGTATGTGGAGTATTCTAAAATTGAAACGGAGGCGAACGGACGCCGGGGAGTGGAGATGGGGCGGAGGGAAGGTCAGAGACTGGAATCGCTGGCGGGCTTCGCTCGGGTGCCCTGCCCGACCTGAGCTGTTTCTGGCGGAAATTCCAAAAAGGTATCCTTATAATATCGTGTAAACTCGATTGCGCTTGAAAAAACGGCGCTCCGAGCACTTGGCGTGGCCTGAAGCTCAAACAAGCGATTTGCCCTGACGAGTAGACACGAGCCACCACCTCGCGGATGGTATTTTCGGATTTCCCATGCAAATTTAATGTGGGTTACAATCGTTCGTCGGTCATAAAAGTCTCAAGTGGAAGTCACCAGGCTGAAACTCGAATTTTTTCGAACTTGGAAAAATTTGCTTCCAACCCACCCCATTTCGACAAAGCATGTACAAACCTCCACTTTCGGCTGTACTTTGTGTTTTTACAATGTCGGCAATATACTGATAGTGGTGAAGCGGGATAAAGTCGACGGGAAGATGGTCATTTGCGACCCCTCTAAATCGGTGTTTTTGAGGGGTGGTTTGCACTTCACCCATACAGGAGGATATAATCGACGGTCTGATGATGGCAAATCATCTAACTCATCTCCAATATGCGGGAAAGCGTGTCGGTGAAAAAATAATTATGATTGGAGCCGAGATCGGCACAGTCGGCTTTTGGGGCCAGGTTGACATATTTTGGCCAAGACTGCTGCAAAGCTGTCCGAACACCTGGAATTTGCTATTTACTCACTATGCAACTGCGCTCGTATGGTGGGAGGAGGATTTTAGGGTGTACATGGCGTGAACGGCGAGCTGTCAGGTTTTCGGTGTCGTTTCGGCCAGGTCGCATTTGAACTCGTATCTCCAACTCATCTTGTTGTTACATCTCTCTCTTTCTGGAATACGGTTTTCCACACGTAATTCCATGTCTGGAGGCTTTGGATGGTGGTAAAACCGAGCTCAATATCGCTGGGCGGGTTTGCCGCGATTTCAGGTGACAAAAAGGCGTTCCTGGGTTTCTGACCGAAAGCGAGGTCTCCCGGCCGTCCTAGAGCTTCAGCAGTATATTCATGCATACCTAACGTCGGAAACATGGTTGAAAGCGGATGGCATCGGGGCTACGACCCCAGAAGCACATCATGGTCGTCTTGTTGAATTCTCGTCCAGCCCACGAATACGCCCTTTCTGCGGCTTCTCACCTGGTTCCATCGCCGCCCGCAGGCGATTCGAGTGTGCGCTAGTTCCATATAGCTGTGGCTTGAATGTCGCAATCTCTAGTGGACCCTGAGTGCGGAAATTGGTTTACAGACGAATCGTGGCACTTTGCCAACAGGTAACAGAACACAGCGTTTCAGAGCCCTGAAGGCCCTTACATCCGCTTTATCACCAGATTCCAAGTTTCAATGTTGTCTTACGCCAAACTATAGCATGCTATAACATGATCTTTGACCAGTTGGGTGATTCGGGCCTCCGAGCCCGTTTGGGCGGAAAATCCACCGAATATCGGAGCGCATGGTCTCTGAGGACCTTCCATGGCGATTCCTCTGCTGGAGCAAGTAGTTCTATGTTTGTAACACCTGTGGCTAGCGCGGCGCCACGATATCGTTGGTCTAGATGGAGAAGCGTCGTGAGACGCCGCTGGAGCACCGATTTGAGCTGGATTCCATACACTGCCCACTTTCGGGGCCACTATCGTAGATTGTTCACTCTCGCTCGGGATTCCTGGTTTAATATGTGTTGTACTCTGTTTGCCAAAGTTTCAAAGGATTGACAGTCTTGTATCGTGAGATCGGTGGGTTGGAAGCACTTTGCGCCGGTTCCGGACGACGGCCTCCCACCGAGCCCCTTGACCTACCACCTGCCCTTCCTTTGCGCTTTCTAGCAGCTGACTGGGTTTTATCTTTGATTTATGACGCTGGTAGGTAAAGTAGGCCGTGGATTACGAAATCGCCACCGGCTGGCTGATTTTCAGGGGGTGGTTGGCTCTGTGTTGAACAGTATCTATACCGCTCTTACTTTCGCAATTGTTAGTCATCTCAATGTTTTGCTCAAATCCAAAGTTTGAGCCCAAAATCTCACTCCTGCTGCTCAAGCCAGGCCTCCCAAAGACGTGGTGTCGCGAACATCACGTCCTTGAATCCCGAAAATTTTGCTTAAAATTACTTCTATTGTATATGTGTGATTGTTTTCTGCAGTTGTGGTGAATCCAAGTAGACCCCATGTCGAGAGCCGGGTCGACTTTCGGCCAATGTGAATTCAGCAAAATCAGCATAATTGGGGGAATCCGGCACTTCCATGGTTTTATTGGTCTAAACATGTTCATTAGTGTCTATAAACATAGTCACATCGAAAAAGCGCCGAAAAGTGGGGTGGAGGGGGGACTTGAGGTCGAGGTCGAACGTAATGCAAATGACTGGGGCAAAATGCCCCAAAAATGACCACCATGCCCAGCATACTTCCCATCGATATTTTTACATTGTTAGATAGAACAAACTTTGGCTGATCCGAATCTTGAAAAATCGGCTCGCAAGGTCCAAACCCCGAAGTGCAGTAAAGGCGCAAAGTTCGCTTTTTGCTTCGGTTCGGTTCTGGGGAAAAAATTCTACGTCTCTCTACTCAGTCCTACCGTCCCGCCAGTTAGTACATTCGACTCGATTTGGTACTGGCTACACGTTTCTGGTGGTGCGAAGGCGCGCGGACGCAATGGACCCCAATGGCGGCATTGGGTGGTCGGGGGCCTGGCCTGGCCGTACTATTGGTGCCCCGCCCTTTCTACGTTGTATGCTACTAGTGCTAAGTATGAACTATCTATTGCTACAGTAGGAACGGTGCAGCTCGCTCGGGAGGCCCGCTATCGGGCTCCGAAGATTGACGCATTTGGGCTTTTGGGCCCGCCGCCTCGCTGCTGCCTGCCCGGTACCCGCGGCTCCACACTACAGTGATGTTGTACAAGTGTGTTGTGCATTAAAACAGTGCCAGGCGGCCGATCGGCGGACCTTTGGGGTGGAGGCACCCAGCGTCGGTGCCACCAACCAAAGTCACACCAACCAGTCGACCATGACATGTCTTCCCGCCCCAGTGACACTTGCACAACATCATTATAGCATGTTGCCACACGTACCAAGCAGGCAGTCCGCGGCAGGGCTCGAGGGGACCACGAAAGGCCGCTGGGACACTGGAGTTCCTTGGAGTCTTGGCAGAGCCGGCTTCCCATTGACTTA
>NW_011887308.1:557066-574889 GCF_000151315.2 Capsaspora owczarzaki ATCC 30864 | reverse complement strand
TGGGGTGGGAACTGTGACTAACTGAAGGTGGCTCTGTTTCTTGATGATAGCATCGGTGGAGGGTCGCGACGCCTTATGAAACATCACCAACATGTGGGGGAAGAAAGTGAGAAAAAAAGTCATTGTTTCGTTCAGCACAGCGTACAGTCTAGGCCAGCAGGGTCGTGTGCGGCGCGGCGCGGCGCGGCGCGGGTGCAGGTCGACTACGGGGCATCATTGCAGTGTGAGTGGGGCGGCTCGTGCAGCGTGCAATCACAGGGCAGGGAACAAGTTGGGGAATGGAAAAAAAAAAAAAAAAAAGACACGATCGCTTGTTTCAAACAGCCGGTTTTACCTTGGTCAAGTTCCTGATGCCAGTGTTCGTGCCAGGTCGTCGCCGCATTGGATTCAGATAGAGTTGACAGATGTACACACGTGGCCAAAGAGGCACGGTCGCATCTGCAAGGACGAGGCGAGTACACGCAAGTGAATGGCCGAAACAAGAAAGCCGTTGAAACACGGTTGAAACACGCGCCACATCGAGCCTCCACGACGCCCTCACGATGCTTCTCACTGTCTGTGTGCGGTTCTACATGTTCCATGCGATAGGTGCAAGAGTTTCCGTCAAATATCCGGGCCGGGAGCGTCAAGGAGGAGGAGGTGGTGGTTGAAGAGTGATGTCCCCAAATTTGGTCGCCATTCATCCCTTCCCTCCCTGGCTTCTGGTCGACTTTTCTCGGATTTTACTTTGTCCATGTGTAGAGTTTACACCCTATTGTGCACTGAATTTGGAAGCGGGGCGATGAGGCGAGGGGAAGAGCCTCAATAGCAACGCACAGGACTGGAAAATTTGAACTTGGTAATTTTTCGCGCCATGTCGCTTTGTCGACTTTTCCCCGCCTGACAAGGTCTGTTTGTACCGGGTTTTCGGTGGTTATTGGTGACGCTAATATATGCCCATTAATTGCCCAAAGGTTGGGCGGAGCCGGAATGAGTGACAGCCTCAAACAGAAGGTCTTGTTCAAATTGGAATCGGCCAGACGACCTTGCTTCGTTGAAGTGTTTTTTCTTGTTTGAGTTGCCTATCCGCCCTGCATTTTGATTCCAAATATCTTCAATGATGTCAAACATTGCAATAATACCTGAAAGGCGGCGATATTGGGTCTAGACATGTCTTGCAGCGGCCATTTCGCCGCTTGTCACTCGTGTCGAGGTGTAGACTGATTCTGCCTTCCTTCACCCCTTGATGTCATTAAAACCAAGCACGAAATTATTTTTCTCGTCCGGAAACAGCTCAATGAAGAGGCACGCGCATCTCAAAGACGCCGCGGGTCGTGCTTGAAGATGGGTGCTCGCAAAATCGACCGGTCGGCTCCAGCCAGGCCGTTTAAGGCGCTTTTACTTCTACTTTCTTCCAGTGGCACATTGCCAGATGATTACTGAACTTCTTTTGCCTTGAAAGGACATGTTGTATGCATCCAAATCCAGGTTGTGCTCACTCTTCTCGTCGACCAATTCGGGCGAGTCTGCTCTGGTCGTTCCGACAATGCCCCGGTGTTCTCCCAGCCAGTCGCATAGCTTAGAGTGTCATATGATCTCTGGGGTGATCGTGGCAGGCACGGAGTCGCGAAAGGATGGAAATCCTCGAAGTGGCTACACCTGCGGCTGCGGCAGCTGCGGACAGGACGTTTTCAATCGTTTTCTCCGGAAAGACCGGGTCGAAGCACATCTAGTGACACGCACTCACATTATATAAACACAGTCCGTATGTTGGGCATGCTGCAGCGCGCCGGCAGCACCAAGAACCGCGCCTCGTGTCAAGATTCGCATCGACACAAGAAGCTATCTTGGCAAGTTTCTGTTTGGGTACCGTCTCACGAATGCTCCTCCGGATGCCTTCACGGACTGGGCGTGCGTCGAGCTGCTGCACCGCGTTGACAGCGTTTCATTGTTTCGTGGGGGGAAGGCCGCGTCCGAGTACGCCTGTCGTGCCAAATTTCTCGTGCCGGCCACGACCCTCGTCGCCCCGCTCAGCACCCGCACGCGTGTTTCCATCACATGTGCAACCTCCCCCAGGACGACAAGAAGCAAATCAAGTTCTCCCTTGTCAAGCACAACCACGATGACCGTGTCGTGCTGATGCCCACTGCACGCAACGTGTTGCGCCCAGAACTGGAGCTTGATGCCAGGCTTGAAGACGACGTGGAGAGCGCTACTTTGGCTTTCCGATGCCTGGGCACCCCAGCGGCAAGAGCGTGTCTGCTGCCGAGCTCTCGTTGCTTTTCTCGCCCCTGGACCCCGTCACACGACGCAATATTGCTGCAACGAAAGTCCGGTGGACAGCACCTGCTCAAGCCCCTGCTGCTGGTGCACCTGCTCAACATAGTCCTGCTGGTGCTCCTGCTCGTGCTTCACATGCATCGGTTTCCCATGCTGCGCATACGGCACATGCTCCAGCTCCGCATGCAGGCAGTCGCATCCACGATTCTGGGTCCGCTGAACCGATGCAGGTCGACCAAGCAGAACGCACGCCTCTCTCTGCTCTTTGTGACCGCCCTTCTTCTTCTGTTTCGCATGCAGGGCACGTGCAACCTCCGCATACAGTCAGGCGTGACTGCGCTACTAGGTCCGCACAACCGCCGCAGACTCCTCCTGGCCGCCCTTCTGCGCAACAAGCAGCCTCCGCAGGCCTCACCGAACTTGTTCAACTACCGAGGCCGACCCTGATGATGCGTCTGTGGGCAAGCATGTGGACAGATCCCGAGGCAATCAAAAAAGAGCTCGCCGTGCACCCCAAGCCTAGAATTCTCGCGTACCGTTGGCTCATGAGAGCCTGCCAGGCCTTGCAGTTCACACCCCTGCGGGTCTCACGCACAATCCCAGCCGCTACTCAACCGCCCGACAACGTGTCCGCAGAGTCGACCCAACCGCCCACCGAACTGTCCGCCGAGCCGATGGCTTTGATCCCCGCCACTGCCCAACCGCCCGCCAACTCGTCTGCAGAGTCGACGGCTTCAATCTCAGCAGCTGCCCAACCGGCCGCCAACCTGTCCCCGAAGGCCTTGCAAACTGTGCAGGAGTTCCTTCAGCTCTATGACGGGAGAATCCCGATCAAGCTCAATTCGCCTGGGATAGATGCGTCCGAGCATCTGCCAGCGAGACAAGTCTTGAAGCCCTTCGACGACAAGGGCTCTGAGTGGATGTCCGCTGAAGCGCTTGACTTTTGCTTCGGGCGCCTGCAACAAGCAAACATTACCTCGCAAAATGGGGTCAAAGTCACCTTTTGGGTATGATGTGTGTGTGTGTGTGTTAAGGTTGGACCGCGGTTGCTTGATTGCGGAGAGCGGTGACTCACAGCATGAGGTAATCGATTGCCTAAGCAGCAGACCTTCGACGCCAACGGGACTGCTGACATGGACAGATCACTGCGAGGCCACTCCAACCGAGAAATCATGTTCTCGGAGTGCAACGATTCATTGTCTGACACAGTCGCTGCATCGGAAGATGGCCTTGTCATCTTTCCAGCGAATCGAGAGCAGCACTGGTTCCTCGTTGTGCTGCATCGGAAAACCTTCACCATCCGCATTTTCGAGGGACTGAAGAAACCGGCGTCGAAATTGTTAAATCGTTCTTGCCGGACTCGACTGAATGGAGCTTTGTTCCCGAGCCGGGTTCTATCTACGGGCACCAAGGGCCTGGCCAGACGGAGGAACCTCCTTGGACTTGTGGTTGGCTCGCCTTGTGGATGGCCGAGAGGATTGCACGGCTCGGCGTGTCAGCAGAAGACTTGCAGGCCTCCACGTCAAACCCGTGGCCGTGGGTCCCTACCGATCCACCTCCGGCCAACGTTGGTCAACCTTCCAGATTTCAAGCCGTACCTCCCTTGTCGCTCCTGATTGCCGAGCATGTGCGGTTCAAGTGGCTCGCTGATGCCGCCCGCTGCTGGACACCGCACGTAACGAAGGCTTGAAGGGTGTTTAGTCCGCTGCTCTTGTGTTTTATTGTTTAATTTATGTATTTAATTTCATCTATTCCATATGGGTACGGTTTTAGACGATTTCGCTGGCGTAGACAGACGGAGTTGGTTCAGCAAAACTAGCTCGCCGAAGGAACATGATTCTAGGGGTACAACATTGGTTTCATGCCTCATACTGGATAGCCACGTAACTAGAATTGATGCTACTATCGGTTACATGTCATAGACCTGGTCTGAAGCACGATCTGTTCGAGGTAGATCAGCTTGAAGAGACAGACTCAAGCGCGAAGAGGAATTCAGCGCAGTCAAGTTTCTGCCACCAGCCAGTGCTATGGACTAGGCCCACTAATCACAGAAAACGATACAATACTGATAAACATGGATGGGGATGGGATCTTGAGGCGTTCATGCACCCCAAAGCCGCGGTCGAGTCACTAAAAGCAAGTCTCATCCCACTACAAGATACGTGAGTACCAATGGCCACTAACGGCTATGATTCAAATGTAAATTATCTGACAACACTTTTAAAACCTCGAAACTTGTTGTATCACGGCAGTGGTGGTCACACGAGGAGCGTCAAGAAGACCATTTGCACGATTCGCTAAGTCGGCTTCTATCAGGTGGAATCGGTCGGAACAAAAGCAAAGCAACTCTAACACTATTGGTAAGTATTATCACGTACCGGTGGCAGCATGGACGGCCGGTAAAACGACCGGACACTCGATCCTTGGTTTTGCGAGTTGGCCGAAACTTTGGCCTCCTCCCTCTCCGCATGATTTAGTACCACATCCGCCCCTCCGCAGATGTGATGTCTAATGCACGTCAGAAGCAAGAAAAAGTTACAATATCAGAGATCGGACGATGCTGGACAAAGATCGAGCACCCGCCAAATGGGTCATTTCCGACCCTTCGTGATCCACCCTCCAGATATCACCGCAATTCCGCATCAATGATTTAGACTCTAGTACTAATTTACTGTTGTCTGGTAAAATATTTCATGGATGCGACTCGGAAATCGCAAGTTAACGCCCGTCGAATGTTTGGTCGGGTGCATCAACTAGACACCAACGATCACTGTCCACGCGCGATATAGAGCGGATACTATAGAGTGTATAGAGTACATTGATATATGGCTGGTCAAGCTCCTAGGTGTCTACATGGCTGGATACGAGCGAGAAGCCAAGTCGGACGCATCGTGCGGCATCTCACTCGCCATAACGGTTTCCAACTCATCAGACATTGAACAAACGGAATATGTATGGATTACACGGGCAGAGCTGGTGAAAGGCATCGATCTCGGGGCTAGCAGGTTTTGGACGAAATTCGAAAGTCCGATTCAGTCCTTCTTCGTGCTATCGAGCGCTACCGCCCGACCGATCCCGGATTCATATACACCATGCCAAGCGCTAACTTTCTATACTAGAGGTGGCGCTAACGGACTGCCCTAGTCGGCGCCCTGAGGGCTCGTGGACGGCTGTCCATATCCAGCAGTCGGACACTGCCCCAGGCCCGCCCGTTCAATGGAGGTACCAGACCCATCTACTAGATTTTTAGAGACCATAATATCGGCGGTGGGTGCGGTCTAGGCCGAGATCGAGCGGTCGGCTTGGCCGCGACGGACCCGAAACCTGGTGCGGCCTCCAGCGCTTCGCTCCTGGCCGTCTCGCACATGATTCTATATCTAAAAAATCGGCTCATTCCAATGGTGTACAGTAGAAGGGGCTGCAGTGCCGTTTTGAGGGACCTCGTCACCAGCTGCGACACACAAAAAGGGGGTATCCGTACACGACGATGCAGGTGTCCCCCGTCCTCGCCCATGCAGCCACGGGGTGCTGCCAGGTCATGTACAAACCTGATGGGGTCAGGGCGGCGGGCGGTGGTGCACAGTGGCCTCAGTGAACTGGGGAAAAATTACCATTGCAAAATGTATACCCGCAAATTTCCTGGTGAGCTCACAAAAGCAAAGCAGCTCGGACCGAGTTTGACACGATTGGATTGGCAGAAGGACTGAACAAACGGTCGACAAATGTTGAAACAAGAAAGACAGGGAGGCGTATGATTCGGGAAACAACCAAAACAAAAACAAACAACAGCACAATTCCTCGTTTTCGTTCAGAGCACACAAACCAAGCAACAGTTCAAGTTTTCAAAGTTAAGGGAATCCAGACGCCTCGCCTTGCTCGCTGATTGGTGCGCCATTCAATGTATAGTTGATGCGGAAGCGGACGCGGACGGGTTGCTGAGTTCAGAAATGCTGTCAAGTGAGCATCACCTCACACAACTGCTGCAACAACGCTTCTTCCTCCAAAAACTACTGCTGCAACAACGCTTCTTCCTCCAAACAGAGCGGGGGGGGGGGAAGGGCAAACTTGGACTTACATCCGAGGAATTTGAGATGAGCACAATTTGGGTCGCCGACGAGGGGCCCTTGAGGACGTTGAAAGCGGGAAGCTCATCGGCCGACGCAGGAAGAAGGCGGGCTTTCATGGTCTGCGCAAAAAAACAAACAAAAAAAAAAAACAAAACAAAAAACAAACAAACAAACAAACAAACAAACAAAAAAAAAAAAAAACAAACAAACAGAAAAACAAAAAAATGACAGTAGAAGGGCAGAATGAGGGGATTTCAAACCAAAACACAACAAGTAAAAACCGAGACAGGCCTCGCCAACACAACAATCTTACCTTGGGCACGGCCACCTGGAAGACAAAGTTGCTCATGGCGGAGGGAAGAGAGTTTGAGTACACGAGCACGACCACGTACACCTTGGGGTGCGGCGTGTTCTTGGCGAAATGGAACATGACACGCAGGCCATTCTTGTCAAAGACGTTCAACGGAGGAGTGTTGCCTGCCAATCCAAGCAGCCCATCAAACATTAGCCCGAAAGATTTTTTTTTTTAAAAAAGCAACACAACCATTGTTCACGTACTTAGCTCCACAGACTCCATGGAGACCTGCATGTCGTCAATGTTGGGAAGGGCGGCGGACACGTTGCTAACGACGGGGGAGGCGGCAACGGGGGAGATTACAGCGACAGGAGCAGCGGTGGTCACAGGTGCATCAAGGCCGAGGAGGGCATCAATGTCCGACATGCCGAGCGAAGTAGATGTCGTTGACACTGGCGCTGCGTGGGAGGAGGGGGACGGCACGAGGGGTGCGCCAAAGGAAGGGGACGAGGTGGCGGCCGCAGCAGGAGCAGCCGAAAGCATGGCGGGAACTGCAGCAGCTGGAGCAGCAGCTGGGGCAGCAGAGTTGGGGATGGTTGCAAAGTCGGCAAACGGATCAAAGAACGACGGAGCGGCCGGTTTCGCTGCAGGAACAGAAGCAGGCGCGGGTGCGGGTGCAGGAGCGGCAGACGCTTCAGCGAACATGGCTGCGTTGATGGCCGAAGGGGGAATGCTGCGACCCCCAGGGGCCGGTGCTGCGAACGCGCCGAAAGGCTGCTGCTGGATATGAGGTTGTTGTGGTTGCGACTGCGGTGGTTGGGGGAAGCCGCCCATGGGTGCTCCAAACTGGTTGATGGCGGGTGGTGCGACACCGAATGCGGGTGCTCCAAATGCAGCTGGAGCGCCGAAGGTGGCTGGAGCGCCGAACGCAGCAGGCGCCCCAAATGCCGAAGGTGCGCCGAACGGATTGGCGGCGGGTGCACCTCCAAACGCGTTAGCGGGGAAACTGGCGGTGCCAGCAAATCCATACGAGGGCGCGACAGGAGTGAACGACAGGCCAGCAAGGGACGAAGCGTCCGTCGGAGCCGCAGGTGCTGCGTTAACGGCTGGCGATGGCATGCCATCGAGTCCAAGCGCCAACAGCTGCTCGTCCAACAGACTGACGTCACTCTTTCGCGGAGCAGGGGCGGCGGTGCTGGCGGCAGAAGCGGAGAAATCAAAGTCGATCAGCGTGTCCGACTGCTTGGCAACTGCGGCACCGGCTGCAGCAACCTGGTCGGCGGTCGAGGGCACGGCCGGCAAATCCTGAGACACCATTTGCACGGGCTGACCAGTCTGGATACGACCATAGTTTTCCAGTGCGCGATTGACCGAGTCGTTGAGCAGCAACACCTCCTCGAGTTCTATTACAGTGGTGATTATTGGGAGAGCAAAGTGTGAGGGTTGGCTTGGTTGCAATGGCATAGTTGCGCCTGACAAGGTACATACCGGGATCCTTGTCCGTGAGCTTGTCGATCAAGCCGACCAAGCGGGGAGAGACTTTGGTGAGCGACGTGTGCAAATCCACAATCACATCGTTCGTGGCAAGCGAGCCGTCCGTGGCGTTCACAATCATTTCGTTGAAGAGATGAATGTTGTTGCGCACAAGCTCGAGGTCGGACTGGAGCTTTCGGTCACGCTGCTCAATCTTGTTGTCCTGTGGCAAAGCGACCCCGACGAGGACACACAAAAAAAAGAAAAAGATGTGGGCATGACTTTTCTATTTTCAAACCAACAGCTCTTCGTTGACCCCCCCCCCACCCCCTGTTTTTGCATACATTGCTGTACATCTCTTTGATGAGAATGTTGGCGCGCTGGATGTCTCGCTTGTCCTTGCTCTTGAGCAGTTTATCCAGATGCTGAAAAAAAAAATACAATGAACAAGAAGAGTTTGAGTCAAGCTTGATCAGCGAGTCAAACGTAATCAACGAATGTTCCTGGACATTTGGGGCATTTACCTCTTTTACTTGGCGGTTGTCCATAGCCTTGATCATGCTGCGGTCCTTTTCAAGGAACTGACAATGTCGCATTCGAGACGGCAGGTGTGAGCGGGGTTTGCACTTGTCTGACAAAGCCAGCTTCTACAACAATGCAGAGACAATTCTTACATCCGAGTCGGGCCGCATGACGGGGGCACCTTCGTTCGGCGCAAGAGGGAACTCAAAGCCTTGGCTCTTCAGCATTTGATACGCCTCCATGAGTTTGGGATGGTGGGGCAGCGTCAGAGCCCACTCTTGCAGATGCTGCAGAATGCGCTTTCGCACAGGCTCTGGGGTGTTTGGGGCATACTACAAGAGATCACACACGTCAAGATTGGCTCAAAACGAAGCGCTGTGGCTGAAAAGCCATCTTGTGCTGGCGGTTACATCACCCCTTCTCTTGCCCCCCCCCCTGCCCCAACTCCCAAATCCTGCACGAAATTTGTTGGGTCTCTTACCTTCTTGGAGACGAGCTTGACGAGCTCGTTCAGGAACTTGAATTTGCCCACAACATCCTGGAACGGCATGCCGCCATTCTTGAGCGCCGCATCAAGCACGGTCAATGCATACCCAGCCATCTTGGCGTTGGGCAGGCGAATGTATTCGACGATGAGGTTTGCAGCGACAACGGGTCTACCGAGCAAAATGAGTGAGTGAGTGAGTGAATGAGCGAGGAAATTGAAGTTGCGCACAAAGTGGCTGAGCCGTGCCATCTACAGCATCACAACACCACGACACCTATCATTGCCCGCTTCCCCCACCCCCTTTCCACCTTCCAAACAAAAATCTTCACGAGGAACTCACCCTGTCGGGAGCTGCGCGCGCTTGATCGTGTCGATAATGTCAGTGATTGCGCCCCAATCCTCCTGCTCGTTCTTGTAGTCGCACGTCTTGGCTGCGCACGCACAAACACAAACAAACACGAAAAACGTCAGAATGAAATCACAAGCTCGCAAGTTGTCTTTGGTGACAGGCAGAGTGAGTGAATGGCTGCGAGAGTGAAGCAGTAGAGAAAGCTGAAGGGAGGACAAAAACGGGCCAAAAGCACCTGACTGAGGGGGGACGCAATCAGCCATGAACGCAGCGCACTCGCACGGCTGCATCCAAACACACACACAAGCACACAAGCACACGAAATAGATGGAGAGACAAGGATGACTGCCAAAGCCGCGCTGAATGGAGGGCGGAAGACGACGATGCAGCACGAAAGGGAAAAAACAAAAAAAAAAAAACAAAAAAAAAAACACTCGTTTCGCCTTGCTGGCAGTTCGAAAGTGACGTTGTGTGTGTGTGTGAGGGATGTCCGATTCGGGGGAAAACACCCACTCGCGATAGTACTGCTTCATCACAACGATGACAGGTCGGACGGATGGTGGTGGATTCAAAGGGACAATCGAGGTCTGTTCGGTTTTGTGCTCGTTCCAACTTGTTGCTCACACACTCGCTCTCGAACGTCACTCTCGCTCTCCGTTTCGCGGCACTTACCAAGCAGGACGCGCATGTTGGCCTCCACCGTGCCAGGATCCAGTTCAGACATGTGGCTGGCGCTACTCGTGCTTCCTCAAAATTCAAAAAAACCAAACAAGCGAGCCAAACTGAGGGACTGAGCTGTTGTTCGGTTCCGTTCATGAATTCATTGATTCATTTTGTGACCGTTCCTTGTTTGGGTGCTTGCGACTGTCTCGAGCAACTGTCTGTCTCATCTTCAATGCAGGATGACGTCGTTAACCCAGTTTTGTCTACATTGAGAGTGTGTGTGTCTGGTTGCTTTTTGGTGGTCGCGCGTTTGTTTGTTTGCGACTGTCTCGCGCGGTCAACCGTCTCGAGCAACTTGCCCTTCAACGTGGATTCCGTCGTTCAAAGAAAGCAAAGCCGCTCGATTTTTCAACAAACTGTGATTCGCGTTGCGTGTATTTTTGTTGGTTGGATTTTGTGTTTGAAACCAGTTTTTGTTTTGATTATCTATCGGTTGGCTTTTTTTTTTTTTTTTTTTTTGTTTGTTTTTGAATGTTTGAAAAACGCAATGCAAAACGCATTGTCAGCCACAACACGCACAACTTTCCGTGCAGGTTCCAATTCATACGAAGGGAGGGGGGAGTTGTGTGTGTGTGTGTGTGTGTGACTTGACTTTGACGGAGCGTGGCTGGCTGAAGGGGGGTTGGGGCAGAGCAGCAGCAGCGAACGCAGGCATTTGGCAGAGGGACGATCTCTCCATCATCACGTCCAGCTCAACCCTCCTCGCTTCCTCTTCCTGCACCACGCCTGCTTGGAACAAAAAGTCCCCTCCCGATTGACCGAGTCTGCGAGGACGGGCGGACGAGGCGGCGGGCGTGGTGGTGCTCTCTTCTTTCTTTTATTTTTATTTTTGTTTTTTTTTTTTTTGGTTTTTCTTGTTGTTTTTTTTTTGGCGGGAAAACTTTCCGTATGCGCAAATGTTCCGCCAAGCCTCAAACAAATCCGCTACTGACTCCCTCACTAAATGTTATCTCGACTCAATCAACTGATCACATTTTCTTTGTATTTTTTTTTGTTTGTTTGTTTCAGAAATGCCCCACGTCTATATTACTTGGCTCAACAAGGCTGTGCGTACGGAAGCCGTCAAGCGCAAGGTTGCTGCTGCCGTTTCGGCTGCCATGGGATCCGTCACCGCCGCTGACGTCGACCCCACCAAAGTCAGCGTCAAGTTCCAGTGGAAGGACGAGGATGTAAGTGGACTGTGTATTTTCACGGGGTCGCTGGACGCACTGGAACACTTTGTTTTTTTCGTTTTGTGTATGTTTTTTTTTTTTTTTTTTTTTTTTTTTTTTTTTTTTTTGGTTTTGGGACTCACAAGCAAATCATCTCGTTGTTGCATGCTGCAGCAACACGTCGACGGCTATGGCTATCGCTACGACGACTACACGCCCCGGTCTGGCGCCGTGAGCAAGGTCGCCAAGGTGGCCGCTGCTGCCAAGAAGGCTGCGCCCGCCAAGACCGCCGCTGTCCAGAAGGTGGAACTTGATTCCATTTCTGCCAGGAAGGCCAAGGGGGCCCTTGCTGCGAGCAGAGCCGCTGCTGACAAACAAGCGCCGACCCGCAAGGAAGTAAGAGCTTCGGATGCTAAGGCTGCCAAGAAGGCCCCCGCTCCGGGCAAAAAGCCTGTTGCCACGCTCAAGAAGGCGGCTGCAAAGCCCAAGAAGGCGGCTGCCAAGACTGAGCAAGCTGCAAAGCCCAAGAAGGTGGCTGCCAAGACCAAGACCGCGCAAGCTGCAAAGCCCAAGAAGGCGGCTACCAAGACCAAGAAGAATTAAAACGAGGCTTTTTTCTTTTTGTCTATTGAAGCCCACAATTTCTCTTGAAGGGTGTTGTGTGTCGGCTTTGCTGGTCGTGTGCTGAGCTTTCAATGCACCTCTTGTTCCACCAGTTTCATCGACCATAATACAAATGTAACCGTCCCCTTTGCAAAGTTCGTGTCACTCTTCAAAATCCAAAAAGAACAGACACAAAAGCCTTGTCCTTGACAAATCATGTCAACGCAAGTGGATGTTCAGAATCGCAGCGCCGACGTGCCCGAAGACGCACCAGAGCGTAAGAAGAGAGGGAGAGAGAGAGAGAGAGAGGAAGAGAGAGAGAGAGGAAGAGAGAGAGAGAGAGAGAGAGAGAGAGAGACGGACCTTCGCTGCGCAGTACATGTGCTTGCACTGGCACCCATTGTCACTCAACCCTGTGCCCCCTCCTCCCCTCCCGTTGCAGATTGCCCTGGCACGGATAGCAATGCAGCGGGCAAGTCGGCCGCGTGTGCGGGCTGCCCAAACCAGACCATCTGCGCGTCGTCCCGCCCAGCCGGCCCCGACCCAGGTACGCCTCTCCCCCCCCTCTCCCTGCTTCCAACACTTTGCGTGCATTCCACCATCACCATGGCAGAGCGCTCGTTGCAGCGGGCTGCTGGTGATCTCGTCTCATGCTGCTGCTGCTGCTGCTGCTGCTGACCGAACTACAAACAAATCTCCGTTTTGGCCGCTTTGGTTGGTCGCAGACGTCGAGCAAGTCCGTCAGCGGATGAGCACGATCAAACACAAGATCCTCGTCCTGTCTGGCAAGGGCGGCGTTGGCAAGAGCACGGTCACTGCGCAGTTGGCCTTTGGACTTGCTCGAAATGAGGCAACCCAGGTACCAACGACTCTGCTCGTTCTGTGTTGGTCAATCCACGGGGTCCATGGCATCAAACTCACTCGCTTGTTACTTGCTTATCACTTTGCTTCAATTCGTCTGTTCGTCCTAGGTCGGCGTGCTCGATATCGACATTTGCGGCCCTTCCATTCCCAAAGTGATGGGTCTCGAAGGAGAGCAGGTGCACCAGAGCGCCAGTGGTTGGTCGCCCGTGTTTGTTGCTGACAATCTCGGTGTCATGTCGGCCTCCTTCTTGTTGCCCAACCCCGACGAGGCCATTATTTGGCGCGGACCCAAGAAGAACAGTACGTTTTTTTTTTTTTTTTTTGTTTTTTTTTTTTTTTTTTTTTTTTTTTTTTTTTGGTGTTTTTTTTTGGGGGCGGGGGCCCGACTTCTCGTTTTGTTGTTTTGAGCAGCGCTCTTGTCTTTTTGGTACTCACTCCATTGTCGAATCGATGCACAGCACTGATCAAGCAATTCCTCAAAGACGTGGACTGGGGCGAGCTCGATTACTTGGTTGTTGACACACCGCCAGGCACGTCGGACGAGCACTTGTCCATTTCTCAGTACTTGGCCACGACGCATGTGGACGGTGTTGTGATTGTCACTACTCCTCAAGAAGTCGCTCTCAGCGATGTGCGAAAGGAAATCAACTTTTGCCGCAAGGTCAAACTGCCCGTCATTGGTGTCATTGAAAACATGAGTGGGTTTGTCTGCCCGAGCTGCAAGGTATGTCGTTTGAGCAACACTTGCGTTGCATTCAGCGGACGTTTCAGCTTTGGGTGATTGACCTTTTCGATTGCTCCAACGGTTCCAGAACGAATCTCAAATCTTCCCTCCCACGACTGGCGGCGCCGCCAAAATGGCAGCAGACATGGCTGTGCCATTCTTGGGACGCATTCCACTAGATCCTAGGATAGGACGCGCTTGCGATGAGGGCAAGAGCTATCTGGACGAAATTGCCGACTCACCTGCCGTTGTGGCCTACAACAGCATCATTGGCCAAATCAAGGCTCACTGCGAGGCTCATCCTGCCGGTGCACACTAATGCTCTCGCGTCCTGCTCCTTTTTTTTTTGCCATGATAACCATTTTCGTTTCCAGCATAACGTTGGAAGTGTGTGTGTTTGTGTTTTGTTTGTTTTTGATTTCGTTTCGCCGCATTGGAAAACAATATTAAGCAATTCTTATTGCATCACTGGCACGCAGCCTATCACACACACACACACACACACACACACACAAAACACGAAACAAAAACTATATCGAGCTCGCTCAAACTCCAGACGGTTGCCGTGTTTGGTTGTTGTTGCTACTGCTGGAGGTGGCCATCGAGATGAGCGTCTTTGCAGCGGAAGTCACCATGCTGGGTGTTACAAAGCTGCCTGCAAGGTTGGCGAGCTTTTGCTTTGCATTCTTGTCGCACTTTGTGTAGCCAATAACGTTGGCGAGATTCAGGGCCAAGCCAACAAAAGCGACGAGAAGCCACTGGAACTTGAGGGCCAGGTTGAGGATTGAGAATAACAGCCACACAGCCGTGTAGAGATACAGCGTGATCCAGAAGAGCCTTGATTCGTTGGCGTCGATGCCGGACGTGTCCTACACCAAGAAGAAGCCATCAAAGTGGTTACAGGTTGAGATTCGACCGATTAGCGGATGCACGGACAAAAATGTTCCACCCCACCCCCCTCCTCCATCGTCCAAAACCAAAATTTCCACACAGCACAGATCGTGCCAAATTGTGCACAACATGCTGAACGTTACCTTGCGCGACTCGAAGCGCCACATTGTCTGGCCGTCGGGTTTGACTTCGTTCCACCAGCGCAGGCCAACGAGGATGCGTCCGCTGACGTTCTTGACCGTCCAGAAGTCCAACGAGAGCAGCATGACAATCACAATAAAGTTGGTCACAAAGTTGTCCGAGAAGAAGCCGCAGAGCAAGTACGCGAGCACGGCGCCCGTGCGGAAGAGCAGGTGGAAGGCGACGGCCACTGGATGTCTACCCAAAGGCCCCAAAACCCCCGCCACCCCAAAAGTCAACAAACGAGAGGCACGTAACATAAGTGAATCGAAACCAGAGCCCGACGGCTGAGGGTTGCAAGAGAAGAGCGCTTTGCCACGTCTCACACTGAACATCCACCCTCAATCTCGCTTACAGATATGCGTTAGTGTTAGTGGTGCTGCTGGATGGCGCTGCGGTGCTCTTGCTGCTTGCAGACGCATTGCCGCCGCTACCCGAGCCGACGGGCCCGTCGAAGAGTTGCGCGGGGTCGGCCGAACTCATTTCTCAGAAACCCCCAGAAATAAAATCAAAGTAAAGGACTGAACAGCTAAATCTAGGTGATGAACTGTGGATCACAACAAACACGGACGTCATGAACAATCAAGTAGAGACAATCTGTATTGATTGGAAAAAACAACAACAACAACAACTACAACAACAACCGCAGCTGATTGCTCGCTTCTTTGTTTAAGGGAGGGCAAGAGCAGCGGCCTTCAGGCGGGTGTAGTTGGGGGTGCCGAGGCCCGACAGGGGATCAAAGCCGGTGGTGGCGTGGAAGCCGTAGAGACCGCTGGCCTTGTTGTAGCCAATCTTGATGTCGTTGAAGGCCTGGGCGTTCTGGTAGAGGAAGTAGGCGGGGAAGCCGAGGGGGCTCTTGCCAGCAGCAAGACGGGCGTCGTTGACGAGCGAGAAGATGCCAGCAAAGGTCGGGGCGGCGGCACTGGTGCCAGAGACCGAGGAGGCGAAGCCACCCTCGTAAATTTGGAAGTTCAGGCCGAAGGCCGAGACGTCGGGGAAGGCACGGCCCATGGCGTCGTACTGGCCAGACGGGGGAAGCTCGACACCAGAGTTGAGGTAGGCCTGGACGGCGGCAATCTGCCAGGGAGCCTGGGAGGCGTTGACGTAGTTGCTGAGGGCGAAACCGCCACCAGACCAGTTGGTGGTCTGGGTCTCGGTGTCGTCGTCGTTGTACTCGGTGGCGCCGACCGAGATGACAGAGGCCATGCACGCGGGGTAGCCGGGGTGGAACTTGAGGTAGGTGGCGCCACGCGAGTAGACACCAGAGTCGCCAGAGGCGAAAATGATTGTGTGGCCGAGAATGGCAGCCTTCTGGAACTCGACATCAAGACGGTTGACGTCAGCCACGGTTTGTGAGGCAATGTTCTCGCCATACGAGACAGACCAGACGAGCGCAGAGTTGGCGTTGGCCTCGACGTCGGTAATCCAGCCAATCAGGTTGAAGTCTTCGCCAGCAGCGAGGTACACATCGGTGGGGATGCCCTGGCCGGAAGCGATAATGTACTGGACATCAAGGTTGGCCTCAATGTGGGCAACGTCAGTGTTGGGGCCGGTGATGTTGCGGACGGTCTGGCTGGGCAGGCTGAAGGCAGAGAGGAACTTGGCGAGATCGCTCGACGAGAAGGACTGGCCCTGGAATTCGGCAACAGCCTGGGAGGCGTTCGTGCGGCCCGAGAAGACGTCAGTGACAGAGTACATCTTCTTGATGACCTGGGGAGTGACGGAGCCGGTGGCGCCGAGCTTGTTAGCACCCTTATTTTCGTTGCTCTTGAGGATGGGGCTAGGGAAGAAAAAGAGAAAGAAACAAAGAAAAAGGAAGACCAAAAAAAAAAACAAAAAAAAAAAAAAAAAACAAAGGAGGCGTAATGAGTTGAGCAAACCTGAAAAGGTTGGTTGGCAGTCAACCAAAGGGCAGAGGCAGCATTGGTGGGCTTACAAATGGGTGAAGCCGTGAACGAGGTTGATGTACTTGGCAACAACCGAGGGAACGACGGCGTGGGTGGCCGAGCGGACAATCGAAACCTCGGGGTTGGAGGCCGACTGGTACTGGAAGAGCTCGACGTTGAAGAGCTGCTCGATCTGGGCGGGGGTGAGGCGGACGCGGATAAAGTCGTTCGAGTGGGTGAACTCGATGCCGACAACGTTGTTGGCCGAGAGCCAAGCAACGACCGACTCGATGGTCTCAGCAGACGGGGCGACGAGTTGACGGAGCTCCTCGCGGGTCAGGAACTTGCCTACAAGCAGGTATCAAGCGGATGATGACGATGATGATAATGATGATGGTCAAAGTGAGGTCAAAGTGACAACTTTTTGTGATTTCAATTCGCTCAGCCACACGTACCAAAGTCAGCGTTCTGGGGGTTGGAGACAGAGTGGAACTTGGCGTTGACAATGTCAACGTTGCTTTGCTGCAGGCCGAGGTGGACGAGCATGCGCTGGTCCTTGAGCACAGGGTGGACGGATGCGCGGATGGCCGAGGCGAGTTGCCAGTCGGCGGGGATGTCTGCGATGCTACACACACACACACACATTGCATTGACAAATTGGAATAAGCAAGCGAGAATACCATGTCAGTGCGGAGTCATCCTCGGCATTGTGTGTGTGTGTCATTGATTCATCGCCAGCGAATGGCATTCGAGCATGATGGTGATTGAATTAAATGAATTACTATTATTATTATTATTACTATTATTTTTATTTTTATGGCGTCACTTCACAGTGCCATCAGTGCTGCTTTCAACGACCATCCTCTGCTCTGTGATGGAGATGGGTTGGAGTCGCATGACTTTGTCATTCACATTCGCATCAGCATGCACACACCAACCCCGGTGAGTATGGCGCCAGTGGACAAAAACAAAAAGCGTGAACGGAGCATTTTTTTTTTGACAAAAGTCACCGTTTGGCTCCGATTCTCCGACTTTCGTTCCAACCAGTGTGATGATGACTTCATTGCCAGTGAGGTGAGGTGCGGTGAGGAGAAGTCGAGGAAACGCGCGTGACTCTTGCGATAAGAGAAGAGGATCGACATCAGAACCAAAAGTAGAAAAAACGGAAAAAAGAACCAAGCCACAGTGACTGACCGGAGACGCGTGATGCATCACAAGGTCAGTGCGATAGCATTGAGAATCAGTCACTGCGTGCGTGCACCTTCGCGAGGCAAGCACGACACTCAAAGTGAAAGGAGAGTGAGTGACAGCGAGAGCGAGCGAGAGAGAGAGAGAGAGAGAGAGAGAGA
>NW_011887308.1:550219-552374 GCF_000151315.2 Capsaspora owczarzaki ATCC 30864 | reverse complement strand
TTTCGATGCAGATTTCCTCTTGGCTGAACAATTATGAGCGCTTTGGCACGGCAACTCGTTCGCACACCCGCGCTCTTTGCACGATTGTCACACAGGTCAGTCATCTGAGCCACACAGGCGTGCTTGATTTTGTGCCTGGAAGATGGCGTCCCCTCTGAATGATATGATCCATTCACCTCTTCGCCGCTTTCGTCTTTCGTCTTTTGATTGCTGCAGCCAACCTTCCACCGCCGTCTCGGCCGTCGCTGCTGTTCGCGCGTATTCCACGGTCCCCGTGCCTTCGCCCCCAGGGACTGAGAAGCCCGTTTCGCCCAAAGTCGCTGCGCTCGCAGACTCGATCGTTGGTCTCTCTCTGCTCGAATCTGCAGAGCTCGCTGGCCTGCTGAAGGTGAGTATTGCTTATCTGGGCCTATGAGGTTGAGCAAGAGATTTGGTTTGAGTGAAATGGGTGGGCTGGTTTGTGTAGTAACGTTTTGTTTTGTTTTGTTCCTTTTTCTTTTTTTCTTTCTTCTCCCTTCTCAGACTCGCCTGAACATTAAGGACGCGCCAGTGTTTGCCGCTTCCGCCGCCCCAGCAGCTGCCGCTGTATGATTCTCAAATGCCGCTGCCACGCTGTGTTTGCATCGCTGACCTTGTTCATTGTGTCGTGTTGGTGGTGTTTGCTGTTGTTATTAGGCTCCCGCTGCTGCCGCCGCTGCTCCTGCTGCTGCCGCTGCTGCCGCTCCTGCTGCTGCCGCCGCTGCCGAAAAGAAGGAGTTCTCCGTCAAGCTGGCTGCTTTCGACGAGAAGAAGAAGGTCAGCATCATCAAGGAAGTCAAGAACTTTATGCCTGCAATGAACTTGGTCCAGGTAAGCTCCCTTTGTTTTGTTGGAAATGCTGCGATTTTCAACTTGATGCACAATCCATCCATTTGCATGTCTCCCAATCTCCTTGGTGACGTCACGCGGGAGGCATTTTTTTTTTCTGCAACTTCAACCAACCTTCTCACCTCTGCTGTTTTGTTTTGCGCTGAGCAGGCCAAGAAGTTTGTCGAGTCCGCCCCACAAATGATCAAGGAGAACGCCACCAAGGAGGAGGCCGAGAAGATGAAGAAGGTTCTCGAGGAGGCCGGCGCCACCGTTGTTGTTGAATAAAAAAAAAAAAAAAAGTACAATAAAACTGTAAAACCAAGTTTTTTCCTTCTTTCCTTTTTTCTTGTGTGTGTTTCTTCTGTTTCCCTCTACACTTGCTTCAATCTCATTGTCAAATTGCATCATCATCATCATCATCATCATCATCATCATCATCATCAGCATCATCCGACTTCGACTCCAGGTTCCATTTCCCTTTTGTCCTCTTCTTTCAGTCATACAAAACGAGGCTCGCAAAATGACAGCGTCATCGTCGCCAATGGCAATTTCCCGCTCCTCGTCCCGTTCTTTCATTGCGCGCGTGGCGGTGGTTGCCGCTCTGCTCGCCGTCGTCGCGACTGTCGCGCCCATTGCAAGCGGCGCTCCCAACGCAGCCATGCCGCTGCTCCGCGCGCAGCACCAGCGCTCGACGGCCCTGGTCGCCGCTGCAAAGCCACTTGCACGCTTTGCGGGGTTTTTCAGCGAGCACCGCAATAAGAATGGTGTCGCACTCGCGCTTGCCGCCGACAGCCAGCAGCGGAGCATGCAGCAGCCCAATGCCAATGCCAATGCCAACGCTATTGCGGGTGCGGGTGCGGTGCGACGCGCGGGCCTCCCGCCAATTCCCGACGCGAGCCCAGAGTGCATCATGGCCATCACCAGCTTTAGCTTCCAGCCCAACGGCCAGGTCTGCATTGCGACCCTGGTGAGCTTCTCCAGCACCGTCAACATGACCGAGGTCATCGACGTGCTCGCGTCGGACTGCGCCCAAAACCCAATGGCCTGCAGCACCATTACAACCAACTTCCTCGCCGGATTTATGCCCTTGCTCGAGCCGCTCTGCGTGAACAACTGCATCCCGCCAATGTACGACATCATTGCCAAGTGCGCCACCAACGAGCCCATGGAAGTCCGCGAGGAAATTGCCATGGGCATGGAAATGCTCTCGCTGAGTTGCGCCGGGAACAGCAAGGGCTCCTGCCTCGTCCAGGTCTTGCAAACCCTGTTTGCTCTGATTGCCGACCCGGGTCTGATCTCGCAGCTC
>NW_011887308.1:504774-549606 GCF_000151315.2 Capsaspora owczarzaki ATCC 30864 | reverse complement strand
GGCTGCCTTTGTGCAGTGGATGAGTATCCACGACGACGACGACAACGATGACGAGATGCTGCGTGCCTAAGTGAAGTGCAGCTCCGTTTTTTTTTTTTCGTTTGCGTCCCACAGTATTGTAGTTTTCCGTTAGTTTTTTGGGTTTTTTCGCTTGTATTGTTGCTGTTGCGCAGACAATGTTGTATACTGTATTTGCTTTTGTCTCAATGAAGCTTGCTGCTTGGTCAAAACCTTCAACTAAGACGAGATTTGGACGAAAAAAAAAAAAAAAAAGAATGAATGAATTTTTTCGATTTTGATTTATTCTTTCAAAATCCTTCCCCGCGTGCTTGTTGGGCAAGGATGGGGTTGAGGTTGAAACGAAGAAAATACACCTTGCACACACGCACACATAGCATGAACATGCACACACAAACACACACACACACACACACACACACACACACACACACACACACACACACACACATGGCATGAACATCAACGACTTGCACACACACACACATGGCACGTACCACCAACGAAAAGCATCACGAGATGGGTGCAGACAAAAACGCCTGCGAGACATCCGCAGCGACAATTTCAGGCGAGACAACATTCAGTGGAATGGCTGATTGGACTTCCGCCTCGAGCGACTTTTCAAATGTACACACAGAGGAGGCCTGCATGGGATCGAGCAGATGAAAGTGCCGCCGAGTGCACACATTCTGAATGACCTGTCCGGTCTCGTCCATCACGGGCACAATGTGCGCCAGGGACGCGAAAATGCGGCCGTCCTTGCGCCGGCTCATCATCAGGCCGCTCCATTCGATGCCCTTCTCAATGCTGTGCATAATCTCGAGCCCTCGTTCAATCATGAGAGCGCAGGTCGGGCAGCCGGCCACGTCTCGAACAAGCTTGCCGAGTGCCTCTGTCCGCTGGTAGCCTGTGACAATTTCCCACATGTGATCGACAAAAACGTAGCGATGGTTCTTGTCGGTGATTTCGACAGTCATCAGGTTGGCCGCTTGGATTTGCTGCTGCAGCCGCCGCTGCTCGGCCTCCAGCTCCATGATTTCGCGCTTGGCACGATCGTTCTCGGCCTTGAGCGTGTCATTTCGGCGTCGCGTGAAGGCGAGAAACTCGGCCGCCTTCTTGAGCACGGTCGCGCGGGACGCGTTCTTGACATTCTCTGGGGCGGGGAGCGAAAGCACCAGCTCTTGCATGGATGTGCGCAATCGGTCCCGGGCGCGTTGCTCGGCTTGCTTGTGACTCATTCCTCGCTCCTTGACCTTCTTGCCTCGCGCGGCGCCCGCACCAGAGCCCATGGAAAACGCGCCCGACTCCTCGTCCGAACTCATGTCCATGCTAAATTCTTCGTGATGCGCAGAGTCAGCCGCTGCAGGCGGTGCTGCCATCGAAGCGGCTGCAGCAGTTGAGGTAGAGTGGGCCGCAGAGCCGGTGCTCTCAGTTTCGCTGGCAGCTGGCGACTCGGCCTTGGACAGCTCATCGAGCGCGCCAGGACGGACGGGAGGGTTGACGCGATAGACAGAGTCGGCAACGCCAAGGTTGAGGCGATCACGGTACCGCTCGACCTGCAGCTTGCGGTTGATGGTGCACATGTCCATGGTTTCGGGCGCAGGCTGGCTGGTCCAGTTGGCCACGCTCAATTGCTCACGTGTGGCCACTGGCACGTTCAGGCGAGGCAGCGCCATGTTGTTGAAGATGGCCTCGATTGAGTTTGAGACTTGCTGCGTGGCAACAGCACCAGTGTGAGGTTTGGCGGCTGTAGAGGACGAGGAGGAGGTGGCGGAGCTAGTGGTGGTGGCAGCGGCAGCGGCATCGACGGCAGCAGCAGCAGCAGCAGCAGCAGCAGCAACATCAGCGGCAGCAGCTGCAGCAGACGGGAATGTCAACGTACTTGTGGGCTGGCCCATCAGCTGCAGGTCGTGCATGGCGTACGAGACATGCGAGGCGAGCTTGTCTGGCCCGATCTCGCCGTCGTTGCGGTACAAGGCGCGAACGGCCGAGTCGAGCACATTGGCAAAGTCATGAGTGACAAGCGGAGCGGCCGTGTCCAAAAAGTCTTGCGAGGCAGAGGCCAGCTCGAGCGGATCGAGCTGCTTTTGCTGCTGCTCCGTCTGGGCTTGCTCGAGTTGCCCAAACAAGCTCTGGAGCAATCGGTATTGCTGCTCTTGCACGCGGCGCGACTCGTTGTAAATGCCAGACAGCCGGTCTTGTGTGGCCTGGCTGTCTCCGGCAAGCGTGTGGCCAGCCGCCACCGACGCTCCCGTTGCGTCCTGGTATATTTGCGAGTGCATGGTGAGCGGGAAGAATGGCTCGCCCCCTGTCACCACCAGCGCTTGGTTGGCAGGAATGACAAGCGGTGTGCGGCTCATCGACACGGGCATGAGTTCCACGCCAAGGTCGGTGAACAGCTTTGCAGCGGAGCTTGGCGTTCCAAACAAGGCCTGACAGGCCAAAAAACAAAACAAAAAAAAAGAAAAAAAAGTATAAGCAAAACACATCCAGCACATCCAGCGCACGAAATAGGCTCAAATAGGTGTGCTTGATTGGCCCACTACCTGATGGCACATGGAGGCTGCGCTCTGGATGGATGTTCCAGCTGGAATCACGAATGGGATTGCCGTGGCGACACTGAGCAGGCCGTCATTGAGAAACAGAGTGACTGGCGAGTCACTTGCAAGAAGCGCCCTGTCAAGGATATCACGCAACGCCAAGAACGACCAGACAGAGAGTGAGTTTGTTGAACTGAGTCAGGTCGACGTGTCAATCTGAGAGGATGAGAGTGACTCGTTGTTTGCGTCAAACGCAAACGACCAGCGGAGCAAAGACCGCTGAGATGCCGTGCCAGGTACAAAAGAAAGGGGAGAAGCAACCAAGCCAGAGTGTCAAAGGCGTGGAGTTGGCTCACACCCAAGCGAGCAAACGGGAGAGGGGGGGGGGGGAAAAAGTCGGTACAAAAGGTGCGACAGGGCAAAGCGGCAATGACGCTGCTGCCGTTCTCGCTCTCGGTCAAGCGCGGTCGAGCTGAGTCACACCGTCTGCCTGTTGTGTGTTGCTTTGTGTGCGAGTGAGTCGCCATCATCGTCGGCGCTCAAGGAGTGAAGCGACGAGAAGGGACAACGCCAACTCAAACCCGTCCAACCGGTTCAACCAGTGCATCGCTCTCTCACTCTCGCCATCTCATCCGCTTCAGTCTTCAGAAATGCGAACTGTGCACGCAACAACGAGCAACAGACGGGCGCGGTGGGTGGAGGGGAGCAGCGGAAGGGTGTGTGAATCGAGCTTTACTGCATTGAAAGATGGCGCAAAGAACGAGAGAGAGAGCTGTACAAGAAAAGAAAAGAGAAAGGGCGAGAAATAGGGGACTGGGAGTAGTATCGTAAGTAATCGGGGGGGGGGGTACAAAAACGCAAGATTGAAGCGAATTCGGTGGACGAGCAGGGGCGGGCGTCGTGTCCATATGCAACATACTGTACGATGGGCCGGTGGCAGCGCACATTATCCCCGCTGTTGTGTGGCTCGGAAGGAAAGCCGCTCGCTCATTGCTTGTTTTCCATCATGGCGACCGCCACCTCGTTGTATTACGAGTACAATGGTTTGGTGGATTTGTACTTTGTCGTTGACGAGACCACCGACACTGCACTCCGCCAGACCTGGCGCAATGTCGATCCAGCGTTTTTCGTGCCGGACGAGAATCTCGACGGCTGGCATGCACGACGACCCTTCTATACAATCATTATGCCGTCTGCCCTCGCAACTCTACCCAGCTTTAGGCGCAATCCGGTCTGGTTTAAAAAGTACTACGCGCTCGATTTGCTGGCTCGCGCGTCGCTTGGCGAGACTTGGGCGCTGCCTTTCAACGTGCCGACGTACGAGTATTTTATTGTGACCGACGTGGAAGTTGTCTGGAGCAGAGGCGTGTTGAACACTGCATCGACAACCGCCTCCGCCTCCGCGGTCAATCGGCGAGCCGCACTGCGGGCAGCCCTGGCCGCCAACGACCACCGAACACACTTCTTTGGCGTCACAATGTTCCCTGGCCATCCACCAGTGTTTGACGATATCATGAACGCATCTGCCGACTTGATCCGTCGGACGGACGATGCCGCTTACCAGCAACTGCGCCGCAAGACAGCCAACTTGTCGACATACACTTGGTTTAACGACATGCCTGTCTTTCCAGCCATGTATGTGCCCGAGTTTCTTGCATTCATTGACACGTCACGCAGACACGAGGAGGTGACCTGGTTCTGGTTTGACCATCTTGTTTTCCAGTACTGGCTGCTGGCCTTCAAAGACAAGCAGATGGACATTCTCGAACACTTGGTCCCGGCACAAGGTGGTGTTCGTGCTCACAGTTTCTCGCTCGGGGAGGCCTCTGCTTACGACGAGGTGCTATGCGATGTGGCTCAGCCACTTTGGACGACGGTCTCCAACCGATGCGCATCCACACTGATGTACACGCAGATAGATCGCTCAAACAGCTTTTGTGCAGTCCCTGCGCCGTATCCCAGTTTGGAGTACATTCCGCTGTGCTATCCCAAAAAGGACTAGCCCTGAGCTTTGTGCGCCGTTGATTGTTGTTTGTTGTTATTTATTCTCAAACCTTCGTGCGAGCGTTTGCCTTTTGATTGTTCTAATAAATTTGCTTTGACGAACTATGTAAGCTCCAAGATTTGATATTGGGCAGACCGTTGCCGTGATCTCGACCCGCTTTGCTCTCAGCAGTACTATCGTATTGATGGTTAAGAACAAATCGGCGTTCTGGAAGCGTTTGCAAAACTACCTGTTCGTTCGAGGGATGGTGGCACTCATTTGAGTTCTTCAGGTTCAGCTCTACAAAACTTGTACAAGCTCAAACTGGGAACCATTCCGGCTTTGGTTCACGCTTCGGGGTAATCCACATGTTGATCGTAGCACCTGAATTCATGCTTGCACGGTTTCATGATGGAAAGGTTGACACTCAACGAAGTACTTGTATTTGTCAAGCCATGCAAGGTAAAAACACACACAAACAAACAAACAAACAAACGAAAAAAAAAAAAAAAACAAAAACAAACAAACAAACAAACTACCAAACTACGTCTACAAAACTACCCGAACTCAAACACAATCTGCTCCCTCGAAGTGAGCAAAAGTCATCATCAGAAGAAAACACAGCAACACACCACCAGAGAAAAGGAAGCGAGCGTTCTCTGGTTAATTCGGCGGTTGATTCTCGCTCAAGCTGTTCCAAGTGAGAAAGCCATGAAATTTCATCAAACAGTAAGTACCACGTGCATACACGGCAGTATCAGCATCAGAGAAAGGGGACCCATACTTGAGCCAGTCAAGTGCAGAATTCTGGCTGCGTGCTGCTGCCATCACTCGCTGTCCTGCTTCGCTCATTTCGTTATACCACAAACTGTTTACATGCGAGTGAGCAAAAGCACTGCAGAGCAGCACGTACACACATTCATTGTTGATCTCAATCTGGTTCTATACCTGAGCCCCTTAAGCGTGGTATTCCGCAGGAGCGCTTCTGCCAACCTTGCGGCGCCAGCATCGCCAATATGATTCTTTCCGAGACTGTGTACAATGCAGTGAGTACATGCAGCTTGTTCAATTACCAATGCGATACGAAGCAGCAGAAAAGCGAGAGGAACATACTCGAGGGTCGTCAGTGTTGTGTTCTGCGAAATCACTGCCGCCATCGCATTTGCACCACTATCGCCGATAGAATTGCGGGACAGGCTGCTCTCAAAAGGTAAGTACCACTATCGCTGTCCATCAAACGACATACTCAGCATGCAAGGTAGCAAGCGAACGAAAACGTACTAGAATGAAGTCAATCCCACGTTTTGCTTCAGTTCCTCCGCCAGCGCCTGAGCTCCTGCACTGCCAATCCAACATTCGTACAGGCTGCTCAAAGTGTCAGTATCATCAACGCAGTGCATCAAAAGGGTGGCAATAAGCAAGGGCAGAAATAGTCCTTTCGTACTTTAGAGTGGTCAGTGTCGTGTTCACCCTGAGTGCCTTGGAAATCGCTTCCGCTCCTGCATCTCCGAGCTGAGTGGAACTCAGACTAGAATCGTGTCGTGATTGAACAAACCCCCGACATGACCAAGCAGCGATTAGTTGACAACGCCAAGAACGACAACAATCAGCAAGCCAGCGCGATGGAAAGACAACATACTTGAGTATAGTGAGCTTGGTGTTCTGCATCAGCGCTTCTGCAATCGCTTGGGCTCCAATCGGGCCAACCTGACTGGAACGCAGACTGTTGTCACGGTGAGCGCTGATGTGCTCCCACCAAAACTGAATCTGATCGACCACGGACGCCCCCGACGCCACCGCGCTACCCCCAGAACATAGAACATCAGCGCGAAAGAAGCAAACAAACTTGAGCTCGGTCATCCAAGAGTTCTGCTTGAGTGATGTTGCAAGCACTTGCGCTCCAAAGTCGTCAAGGCCAAAGCGAATCCTAAACAGTGTCGTGAACAACAATCAATGTGAGTTGCAATGGAAGTCACAACACCAACGAGCACGAGAACCTACTCAAGCTTGCTTGGCTTGATCAAACTCAGAACCTCTTGAATCACTTGCACTCCAGCAGAGTCAACAATGTTCTCACGCATACTGTCCGCATAAACTGAGTTACTTATATCCATCGAAAGAAGCATCACATGCGTCGTCGTCATAGAAGGGGGAACGACAGGAGAAGGGAGAAGGAACATACAAAAGCCTGGAAACCCGCGACAGGGCTTTTTCGAGTCCAAATCCATGCGGATTACGCACCTGCGGCAGCAGACTGTGACCACACGGTGACAAGTTGCGTGAGCGACCACCTCTGGCCACTTCAGAGTGAATGTCAACTGCAAGACAACATACCGCTCTGTGGTCAATGGTTCTGACATTTCACGCTCGAATTCAGGGTCATAGCGGTTCATGTCGCGCAACCTGGAATCACGCCGTGAGTAATCGCATCAGAAAGAATCATTTTATGCGCACACGTGAGATTTTGACCGGCACGAGGGGGAGTATAACCTACTTGAACGTGGTCAGCGTAGTGTTGTGTTTGAGTGCGGCTGCGATTGTTTGCACTCCTGAGTCAACAAAGCGAGCCGTCACCCTGTGATGCCATCACGGTGAAGAAAACAAAAAACCAAACAAGAAAACGAACCATGAATCATCAATTAGCACTTGCTATCACTTTCGGAGCATCAAACGACACACAATGAAAGGTGACCGTACTCGAGGGTGGTGAGCTTGGCGTTTTGCTTCAGCACAGTGGCAATCGCGTGCGCTCCAGCTTTGCCAAGCACGCCGTTCCCTAGTCTAATCCCAGAAACAGTGTCAGTTTCAGTGAATCAAGCATCGAGGCATATCGGCGTGCGACTTGGTACATACTTGAGCGAGGTTAGAGTCGTGTTCTGAACAAGCGCGGGTGCAATTGCCTGCGTCTCAGCATCACCAATGGAATTGCCATCCAGCCTGCGCCCACATAACAAGTAAGGCACTGAAATGAGGCATGACAACATCAATCAGCACGAATGGTTGAACATACTCGAGAGTGGTCAGCGCAGTGTTCACTTTGAGCGCCTCGGCAATAGGTTTCACACCAGCAGTGCCAATGGCATTGTTATTCAGACTGCAACCACATGTTAAGTAAGAATACCAACAAGCAGGTCGTCCGCCTTCAGGTGTGACATCAATCAGCAAACAAAGAACGTACCGCAGCGTCGTCAGAGTCTTGCTCTGCTTCAGGGCCTCGGCAATCGCCTGCGCTCCAACAGCGCCGATAGGGTTGAAGGCAATCAAACCACGATCATTGGACGATAAACTGATTGAGCAATGCGGTGAGCAATAGAACGGGCAAGGAACAGCAATTGTGTATGAGTGACAGAAAGGTGTTCGAAACCCTTACTCGAGTGTCGTCAGCGCCGTGTTCTGCTTGAGAGCTTCGGCAATCTCGTGCACTTTAAAACGAAGTTGACTGCAACTCAGACTGTTGGCTGATCGTGAGTAAAAGCAGCAACAACCAGTTCCACAACAACAGGAGCATAGAACGTACTCGAGAGTGGTCAAACTGGTGTTCGACTTCAGCATTTCGGCAATGCTGTTGGCACCAACATCGTCAATCGGGTTCATTGAAAGACTGTGTTTTCGAGTGGTAAGACAATGAATCACTAGAATATAGCTTCGCTCTCTTCCAGACAAGAATAGCCAACAATATCGCTCCCAAACGTACTTGAGCGTGGTCAACGTGTTGTTCTGCGCGAGTGCTCCTCCGATCGCTTGGAGTCCAGCAGTGCCAATCCTGCAGTCATTGAGACTTGACACGTGACACGCAATACAAGCAAGGTTAATATTTGGCCTTTGCAGACAGAAATGGACCAATGTGCGGCAGAAAAACATACTGCAGAGTCGTAAGCGTCTTGTTCTGCCGAAGAGCATCCGCAATGGCCTGCGCGCCGGCATCACCAGATCGACTGTGATCCAGACTGTATCCGATTGTGAGAATTCCAAAGCACCATGATCATTAGCAGTGATAGCGTCGAACCGGCATGACAGATTGCGAACATACTCGAGTGTGGTCAGTGTGGTGTTGCTCTTGAGTGCTGTGGCAATCGCCTGCGCTCCGGCTAGTTCCATGGCGTTATACGCAAGTCTATTCCCAAAGCGGTGAGCCATACCATCGGATACCACAATACAGCACAGCATTCATCAACATGAACAGGGAAACTCGTACGAGAGTGTCGTGAGAGAAGTGTTTCGCGCGAGCGCTTCTGCAATTGCTTGGAATCCAACGCTGTTCAATCTATTGTCGCCCAGACTATAATCAACGTGTGAGCATGCGGTATTAGGCAGCCGTGATTGCCTCGATTTTCGTTCTCTTCATCTTTCTGCTTTTGGTTTGGGTAAGGGGATGAAGATAGAAGCTGTCACGTACTCAAGCTCAGTCAGCGTCGTGTTCACTTGGAGCATCCGTGGTATCGCCGCCTGCGCGCCAGAGCCGAGAGTGATATTGTTTTTCAAGCTGCGAGCATTACAGTCAGCGATATGACGAATGAACCATCGCTTGCAGTGGCAAAAACATGGATTCAGTCAAAGAGAGCCAAGGATCATACTTGAGGGAGGTCAACGTAGTGTTCTTCTCGAGCGCGTGGACAATGGCTTCAACTCCAGCATCTCCAATCGAACACCAGTACATGCTGTGGCAATTGATGTCAGCGATGGCATAACAACGCAGCAGTAGAACCCAAGGCCACAACATCCATCCGGCGGAACGTACGAAAGCGTGGTCAACGTCTTGTTGCACACCAGAGCATCAGCGATCGCACGTGCTCCAGCTTCGCCAATCTTGTTGTTATTCAAACTATTTGAACGAAGTGAGCAACACACATCACTGCGCTTCTCGCATGACCTCAAGCAATGATTCAGCATGAGAATGGCACTGACACAAGCGTAGTCAATGCCGAGTTGGTCTTGAGTGCCTCTCCAATCGCTTGCGCTCCAGCGCTGCCAATGTCGTTGCCGATCAAGCTGGAGACCATGACATGAGAATCAATATACGATTCAACTTATCAGCGAACAAGCAACTAGCAGAAGACGAAGAGAGTGGAATCCGTACCGGAGTGCAGTCAAAGTGGTGTTTGATTTCAGCGCTTCTCCAATCGCTTGAGCTCCAAAGTCTCCAATCTGAGGACCATACAACCTGACCCAACATACAGACATGGTTAGATTGATGTTCGCAATCAGACGCGGTAGTGGTCAGCATGAGAGGAAAGAAGCATACTCTAGGGTGGTCAGTGACGTGTTTTGCTTCAGGATGGCGGCAATCGGGTTTGATTCTGCCGAGCCGAATTTACCCGAGTGCAAACTGTTACCACACAACGAGCGACGCCATCGAAACAAACAGAAGCGTTTGCAATGGTAAACTCGAATGCAATCAACATGCGAAATTGGTGCGTACTAGAGCGTGGTCAACGTGGCGTTCTGCGTCAGTGCCTTTGCCATCGATCGCGCTCCATTGGCATCGAGGTAACCTCTGTCGTTACATGGTGAGCCAATTACCTCGCACAAAGCAACACGGGCAAATGGTGCAAAAACAACTTACGAGAGTTCAGTCAGTGTGGTGTTTTGCGTCAGTGCATCAGCAATCACTGCGTCAATGTAATTTCTAGTCCTGTTATCATAAAGCAAAGCAGTGAGCGAGTGAGCTTTGTACAGCTGCCATGACCATGGCATCGGCAAATGGATCCAGCTTTGCATACCGGAGTGTCGTCAGCGTTTTGTTCTGCACTAACGCTGCCGCAATCGGCTGCATTCTAGCATTCTTGAAGTCAATCACACACTCACCCAAGCTGATACCATACGGTGAGTCAAGGCATCAAACAAACATGGAGTTAGCAGAAGCCGACAAGTACATACTCGAGCGTAGTCAGTGTGGTGTTTTGCAGGAGTGCTTCACCGATCGCTTCCTCCCTGCTGAGCTTCTTGCTGTCCTGGTTGTCGTCGCCGTCGCCAGCAGTGTCGTCGTCGCAGTCCTCGTAATCGCCGTCGTCAGCATCGTCAGCATCCGTTTGACGAGCCTTCTTCTTGTTCTTCTTGGATGTTGAGGTGTTCTCCCCGGCCATTTCAGCAGCCCGACGCTTGCTGCGGATGGTCGTGGGAACGCCATTACTGGAAGTTGAACTCGTCTTGCTAGTACGCGCAACTGCAACCTGAATGGGTTTGCGAGCACGAAGATGGTAGCTCACAGTCTGAGATCCTTGGTTTGTTGGTGCAGTGGCCTTTTTCTGAGCGGTCTGGCGCTATTTGAAAAATCAAACAGTAGGAATCACAAACGAAGCAAACAAGATGTCAGTGACGAGTTAGTGGACTGGCATTACGCCTCACAACTCTTGGACAGGAGCGGCACCTTGCTCAGCGGCTCTGAGATTGAAGTGGCAGGGACAGGTGCGGCTGCCTTGCTGGTCCTGCCTCGCGGAGCAGCAATAGTAGTAGTAGCCACTTGTACAGCTGGTGTAGCAGCAGCAGCAGCATTGGCAGCAACACGTGCAGCAGCTCGCTTGGGTTTGGGTGGATCGACCTCCATTGGCGCGACCACACGATCGTCTTCCACTGCGTCGGTGCTACTGAGGCTGCCACCAGTCTTTGGCCTGGTGGCTCTTGTAGCGCGCACGGGAGTAGGAGTGGGAGCAGAAGCAGCCGAGGGTACCGCCTGCTTAACCATTTGGAAAAAAAAAAAACCAACAAAAAAAAAAAAAAAAAACGGTGGAGAAAAAAAATTCAAACTTCAAAACCGACTGAATGTCACGACAAATCCATTTAATGTGAAGAATGCCTAACGTTTCGATCTCACGCCTGTCCTCTGGACGCCATTGCCCTATTCTCACAAATTTCATGTAGCGGACCTCATTTGAGTAACTTGCCACAGCGGCGGGGCTGGCAGAGCCTTCCTGAGCCGACTTCGATTTGGCTGGCGCAGCATTACGAAAAGTCAAAATAAGGAATCTCGTCCGTTCGAGGGCGATTTCCGCGTCGCGCTCTCCCCGACATCCAATGGCAAATAGTGCTTCAAAAAGAAGCGGTGAAAGAAGACCGACACGGTCGAGGGGGAGCGCTCCGACGAAACTGCCGGAGTTAGGCACCCAAAAAATGGCCTGTTGTTCGACCGAACCGAGGCACCTTCACTCTACAATACAAAATCTTAGTAAATTTGATCGAGATCAAACAAATACAGCGGATCTCTAGCGCGCCGCGGACTGCAGGCTCAACAGGCAGATGATTTCGAGCAGGTGCCCTGAATTCCAGGACTGGGCTGTATCGCCCTCTGACCCTGCCAAGCACCATAGAGTGTATTTATGTGCGAAAAACAGCATCTGGTGTCAGTCTGTTGAGATGGAAGCCTTGGGTGAGTCATTTGAGGGAGAAACTCCACAATATTTGATGTGAGTCGTTTCAGCGCCAGCCGCTCGATAGCATCATGTCTGCCACAGATTCATCCAACAAGAATGAGGAATTCGCATCGAACAAGGTCTTCCGCAGATTCCGAGCGACTTTGTTCACATGGTGATCTCCGCACCGTTCGTGAAAAGCACAACCAGCGTTTTTCCTGAAATTCCTCCGCCAGGGCTATTGCAGCTATCAAGCATAACAACGTCTATCTACTCTCGAATAAGGAAGCAGCAACAGTACAAAGCTAGATCTAATAGCAACGAAAGTCTGTGGCACCTTTGATATCACGGAAATTTCCAGGTTACACTAAAATGCGTTGCGCAAACCGAAAGGCTCAAATTTCGAGGTTACAAGTCGTCGCGTTGTGAGGTCGCTTTATTGAGATGAAGGGCAAAACAGGTGCACAAAAAACTGGAGAACGCAGCCCGACGAGCAAGTTGCCCAATTGCCAGAGAGCCTGGCCTACACGGACTACGGCTTACACTCGTCGGTGCTGGTATCCCATTTGCAAGTACAGCTCGCACGTTGTAGTGATCCGAAATATTTGCTCAATAGCAGTGGGTCCGTTGGCTGTGTGTGACCCTCACACATGATTCTCGCAATGTCATCAATCTCCTGCTGAGTAGCGCCCGTCAAGGAAATCGGTTGGATGTTCTTGCAGTCAACACATGTGCATTTGTTACTGATGCATTCCATCGGAATCTTGCACTCGCTATCAAGAGTGCAACGATCTCCAGGATCTCGATTTCCCAAGAGTTGGGTTTCTCGACGATGCGAATCAGGATTGAAGGTGACAGATTGTCCATTGTTGTTTTTCTTGGCTGGGGCGAACGCAGCTATCAGGTCGTTCTTGTAATTTGCTTGACCGCAATTAACTGCGAACATCTGGCCTCTCCCTAGCAACGCCTCGAGTTCTCCCAAACTCATGAACTCGACTGCCGAGCGCTGATCCGGATCGGAACGGTCGAGTTGGCGTTCATCACTGTTGAATTGAGCATATGCGGCGCCACTTCCAACCCCTGGAATGCACATGGCAGTAAAAAAAGGGCCGGTCGGAACAGGTTGTCCATAATTTAACGTTTGCTGGGAGGGTGTGCCAAGCGCGCCAGTCAGAAAAAAGACTTGGGAGCCGCTGCCCTTGGCGAGAACAACCTCGACGAAAGCCGTTTCTGCGGGACCCCAGTATAGTTGATTGAACCTTGCGGCCATGGGGACAACGTTGATGTACGCAAAAGTGGAAAACGCAGCCGCGTATGACATGTTTTGGGGAGTATACTGCGTGGGGTCCACAATTGAAGCGATATGGCTTGGGAACAGATGGCCTTTGTTCCAAGAGGTACCAACCCCTTCGTAGTGGCTCAATTCTAAGCTCAGTAAAGCACCACAAGCTTTCGTCGACGGCTTTCTTTTCACTATTCCTACCGCAGATCCTACCGTACAGAGCTCTGTTGACAACAAATGTGAGAATCGTGAGACCAGGACACTCGAACGACTTTACGCTTTGAAACTTACCCAAATTATACTTAAATCCGGTGGCAGGACGCGAGTGGACTGAATACGACTGCGGAATTGTAACAGAATATGCAACAACTCGCGGGATTCTTGCTTTCGGATCAGAATCAAAATACGAGAGGTAGAAGAACCGTGGCGTGGCAGTTGATTGTGCCGTGAAAGTGGCAACCAGAGCCGTTTTTTTGTTTTGTTCTGCGCGGATCTCGTACTTGCCGGGTGCGAACGTGTTACCTTTGATGCACCGGCTGTCGTACATCGAGTCGAGCTCTCCATTCCAACTGTGTACATGGATGAGCATCCAGCGCACTACGCTGAGGTGTTTGATATTGTCCTGTACAATTCTGCCGACCTGCCGCTTCGTTCGACTCGCGTCTTTGGCCAACGCACACACATCTGGGCGAATGTGGATGCCACCCAGGCCGCGTACCTGGAGATTCAGGGCGTCTCTGATCGTGCTGTGCAGCTCGCACTTGATCGCGTCCGTGTCATTGGCGGCTTTGAGCGCGATTGTCTCCCTCTTGTGTCGTTTGATCTGGCATATCTTGCCAACGACATTCGCTTGGCTGGCGAGGTGGTCCACGTCTCGAATGCATCACTGGGCGCTTCCGTTTTGGCCTCCAGTCCACAGAATTACCTGGTGTACTCGGTGCTTTCTGACTGGCACCCAGCTAGTACGAGCTCACTGCCGCAGCTCAATTCAGCCGCCATCGCACAGCTCGACATCACCAACAGCGACAACCAGCAGCGGGTTGTCACGGATGCATCCTTTGAGTCGGCACTCGATGATTTGGTGGCTTCGTGGCTGAATGGTGATCTTGCCAACAACGGACTCGCTCTCCGCCTCGACCTGGACCAAGTCGGTAAAGCGAGTTTCGACCGTGACGAGTTTACTCTGTCGTTCAACCTGCGACGCTTCCTTTGGCGTAACACTTCGTTGAGCGACTGTTCTGCGCGATGCGGCGCAGGTGTTCAACATGCAATTATTCAATGCTATGAGCGCACCCACAGCGACAACGGACAGCCTCAATACATTGTCGTGGACGATTCGTTCTGTCGGTCCAGCACTCGCCCGCCCGCAACAGTTGCATGCGATGCTTTCGATTGTGACTACGAGTATCGACAGCTCTGTGGCGATTGTCTTTGCACTGAAACCTCGTGCCAGTTTTCCGAGGCGCGGCAATCGACGCTTCAATGCTTGCACAACACTGGCAGTAGCGGCTCGGAAGTTCCAGTTTCGGCGTCTCTCTGTGAGATGCACGGTCTCCAGAAGCCAAACTCCACAACCTGCCCGAGCTGCAACTGCACTTCTGGATGTGAGCTCAAGTGGGAAGTGTCGACGTGGTCATCCTGTGAACCTGCGTGCGGCGCTGGCACTCGCACTCGTAACATCACCTGTACTCGCCGCGATCCATCCCATCCGCCGCATTTCTGGCCCACTGCAACTCCATCCGAATGTGCACGTCTTTCTGATCCTCCGAGTGCCCTCGAGTCGTGCTACTCGCGTGATGGCTGCTCGAACGGCGATGTCAACACAGGCCTCGATCCATCTGCTGCCGTTTGGCCAATTCTCGCCGAGACCCGCATCCTCGAACTCAACAGCACAATCTCGCGTGTTGAATCCTTGATCCAACTAGGCGAGCCGCACCTCTCCGCCGAGTTGCTTGTTGCGCAGATTGCTCGCGACACGCTGTCAGCGCGTTTCGAGAGCCAAGTTGTCGACTCACGCACAAGCATGGACTTGGCCAAGCTGTCCGTCGAACTCGAGGTGGTCGATCTGCAAAACGAGCTGTCTGCGTCCCACACTCGCCAAGAGTCCGATCTGCCGACCAAAACGGTTGCTCTCGAGCAGCTGGAGCTGGACGCTCGTATGGCATCTGCACGAGCGACAATCAACATGCCTGGGAGTGGCGTGACGTCGTACAAGAACATTGGCATGCTCGGATTCGGATACCACATCTTCAAGGGCAACCCTCTTCCGTCGTCCGGTGTCGATCCCGGGTTCACCTTGCCTGTCCTCAAGGTGGATTACTCGATGCGTCGCATGACCGCTGATGGCAGCACGATGCTTCCTGACCGCGTCGCCGTCATTCCGTACGCTTCCGCGCAGTTTGACAGTCGTTCCCACCTCGTAACGACCTCGTCCGAGTACGCAGAAAGCTTGGAAGTGGACGTGTCCATCGAAACCTCCTTCTCGTTCAGTGCTCTCGTTGAAGGTGGAGGTGCCAAGTTTTCGGCGTCGAACGACTACAAGCAGGCCTCAGAGATGCATCAGTCGTCCGAATCTGTTTCAATCACCACCATTGGCACCGTCTTGACATATGTGGCAGAGTTCCTGGATGACACGCCTCCGCTCGCCGACCATGTCATTGAAATGTTCAACGCGCTCCCGCCGCCCGCGTGCTGTGATGGTCTTGTGCTTCCCTCGCACGCTGGAGTGAGCAAGGATCGTTCGGCGTGCACCGCAATCCATGCAAACTGTGGCGACCTTTACCTTCGGTTTTTGGACAAGGTGGGGACCCACACCCTCATCGGCGTCCACATGGGCGGGAAGTCCATTCGAGTGTACACCATGGCACAAACCGAGTTTGAGTCGAGCGTGGAACAGTCGGATGCCTTCAAGTCATCATTGTCGCTTTCGTCTTCTGGAATCGAGTCGAGCTCCATCGACACGTCCTTGAGCATCAGCAAGCAAAGCTCCCTTAAGCAAGCCGTCAAGGATCGCACCGAGTCCCGCCGCGAGACGTTCATGGGTGGTGACCCAACCGCAGGCACAAATGATCCGGAAGACCCCACAAACATGGACGGTGACAAAGAGTGGAGCACGACGGTGTCGAAGAATCCAGTTCCGATCAAGTACAAGTTGGTGCCCGTGCTGCAGGTGCTGGCTGTCGCGCGTTTGTCCAATGGCACCAACCAGGAGCTTGTCGGCTTGAAGCTCGACCTTTTAACCCGTTTCTACCTGCAAGTGTGCGCAAGCACACCTGGTGCTGACTGCGAAGTCCCGGCCAAGGCAGACGAGGTGGGAGTGCACTTTGGCGACTATGTTACCCTCTCTCAAGTCATCTCGGCAAGCAATCACATGGTCATGGCAGAGGACCCCAAGCAAGGCAGGCTGATTGCTCGTCAGGTGCCAGCGTCGAACGAGAACGTGGCAGACACGCACATGGACATTGTCAACCTTCCTGATGGCGTTGTCTGCTCGTCGTGTGGTGATTCAAGCCGCTACTTTAATGGAGAAGCTTGTACAATGTGCAAGAATCCACACACGACTTGTGCACCAGTCCAGCACGAGTCGTGGTCCGAGGTCATCCAATCTGCAAACCGTGCGAGCGACAACGGACCGGCTGGCATCTATCAGGTCAAGGGCGTCTCTTTCGACCAGTGTAAGCAAGCGTGCATGGAGCGTCCCTCATGCAAAGCCGGCGTCTACTTGACCAATGCAGCCCATGTGGACCGCGCGGTCGAATGTAACCTGTTCGGCGATCACCCTGAGAACGCGTTTGTTCGGCGCGGTGGTGACCATGACGACAACTGGTACATCTTCCAGCGCTGGGGTTGCTACAGCGCACAGCATCCAGACTTTTTCACTGGCTGGAGGGCGTACGGCGCCAGCTCCTTCCGAAAGCAGCCGGTCGTCGACGTGGGCCTCGAGCGATTGCGCATCATTTCTCCGTCGAGCGTTACGACAGGCATCTCTTCGCCAGTTACGTATGGCCGTCTCTTCATGCTCGCCACGTCGTCGGGACTGGTGGTGCGGTCGTTGCAGCGCGACTGGTTTGACATTAAAGCAACGAACGAGCAGTTGAGCACACTGCCGCTTCGTTTCCGCTTTGTCAGTCGCACTGCGGCAACCGGCACTGTTGTCCACTATGGAGACAATGTTGCAATTGAAGAGGTCATTGTCACTGGCCAACTGAGTCCGTCCGACCAAGCAGCCTTGCTGCAACGAACGCGTTTCCAGCGGATGGAGCCGCACTATCTCACCATCAACAGCGGCAATGGGTTGGTTCCCATCAGCCAGAATATGACTGTGCGCTCTCGTATGCTGACAGAGATTGGCGATCTGGAATGGACTGTTCACCTGTCTCGCAATCCGACCAGCACGAGCCTCTCGTCCGTCACTCCGCTGTTGTCGTACAGCCGGCAAGGAGACGATGTGCTGAGCCGCACGTTGCTGTTTTCTGCGACAGTTGACCTGCTCGAGAGTGCCGGCATTGACGACTTGAACACGTTGCAGGCTCGCTTGACGTTTAACGATCCCGTCACTCGCGACTCGCCAATCGCCCAATACCCAGGCCGCGACCGCCTCTCCACGATCACCGATGACGCCTTCCTGACCCGGCTCGATTTTGTCGTGCAGCTTCTGCGTCCGACCACTGCCGGGCTTGCCTTACATCTGGCTTCCAGCTCGGACGCAATCCTGACGTCCGGAAATGCAGGCATTGCGCGAGAGGTGAAGATTTCCTCGGTGCGTATTTCAACCCGCGGTCGTTCCAGTACTGCCTACCAGTTTGTTATCAAGCTCGCCGAGCCAGCCCATGATGGCGACGTGCTGAGCGTTTCTCTCAGTTCTCCAGAGCTGGTCAAGTCCACCAGCCAGGGTGTGTCTGTGGCTCCCGCTGACAACCAAGCCCTGTCCGAGCTTGTGCTTCCAGTTCGCTTCCAGCTGAGCAACAACTCGAGCATTGTGTTCCATTCCACTTCAAGCAACGGTGCCGAGACGACCGTGCCACTGACGTTTTCGACGGGTGTTGTGAATGCCGAGCGTGACTTCCCCTCGGTCTCTGACTTTGTCGTGACGGACAGTTCTTCGCCGGCGCGTCTTTTGACGATTGTTTCGGCGCAGTGCCAGGTTATGAATGGGACTGGAAACGCGCTGGTGTTGGACTCTGTTCGGCACGAGGCAGACGTTCGATCGGGATGCGTGCATGTCCTTGTCGGAGTTGCGACCAGCGATCGCATGCACCTCACCTTGCCCTTGTACATTGACGTCGTTCAGGCGCGTATCCGTGCGGCCCAACGTGTCGAATATGCCGAGCGGCGCCGTGTGGCGTTTTATGATGAATGATGCTGGCGAGTTGTTTTTTTACATGGCTGATTGCCGGATTATTGTTTCGAAGAGGTCATGGTCGAGCTAGCTCTAGTGTGCTTGACCCTGCTTTCTTTCTGGTTTTTTTTTTGTTTGTTTGGTTGTTTGTGTGGTTGTTTGTTTGATTTTGTGCTTGACCCTTGCTTTCTTTGTTGTTGGTTGTGAATTTCTTTTGTTTGTTTGTTTGTCTGTCGTTTTGTGTTGCTGTCCTCTTGACTGTCAAGCACCTGACTCTATACAATTATCTTGCGCGAGACTTGAGCTTTTCTGTGGGATTTTAAGACACCGTGGTTTGCATTTTCAGCTGGAAGACACCCACCAATCAGTGAGGCAACTTGGAGATCTCATCCATCCATTTCAGATTTATGATAAAAACCTTGGAACGCGCGCGCGACCGGGCTTGTGCGGACAAGCGAGCGAGCTCTACAACACCAACACAGTTCACTTTGATTTTGATGGTTTTTTTTTTCTTCTATTTTCAAGTTCCGCCTGCAGTGACGCCATCTCAGCAAAAGAGTTCAAATCGCAATGCATGATTTCTAGGTTGTTCTTTGAAAAGTAGATTGTTGCCACTGGATCGGTTCGTTCGTTGTTCAATTTGAATCCGCTTTTTTTCCTAAAGATTTCGCGTCTCTTCCGATTCGCAGTAAAACTTCAACGACAGCGAGCAACATGACAGCATGGCAACAACAACAAGCGAAATAGTCGAATAACAACGATACAACAAAATAAGTCGTCAAGTTCGAAACGCAGTCATTTTTACAGTTTAGAACAAAGCTTTTTATTATTACGATTCAATCATGGTTGACCAAAAGACAGAGCGCATGAAGAAGACAGTCGATGCTTTGAGCGCAGAGCTCAAGTTCAACCGCATCAAGGTGTCCGAGGCTGCCAAGCTGTGAGTGCCCAGGCTCTTGTCCCATTGCCTCGACTATCTTCTCTCTCTTCGCCTTCGCCTTCGCCTTTCTCATTGCCGAATGAATGCAAGGAAGGCCAAGAAAAAAAAAAAAAAAAAAAAGGACGGAAATAGCTCAACGCTTTTTTTTTTTTTTTTGAGCTCCTTCTCTTTTCGCTCTGGCTGTGAGAGACGCTGTTTGATCTGCGCTCGCGTAGTGCTTGTCAACAGCCCGACGCACGTCGACAGGCGCAGTCTCAGCGGGGTCGCACGTCGCCCCAAGCAAGAAATCAGTCGCCAAAAAAAAAAAGGAAAAAAAAAAAAAGAGGCAGCGGAATAAACATACAAAAAATACAATAGTTTTTTTTTTTTTTTTTTTGTTTTCGAATGTTCGTTCGTTTCCCTCGCTTTTTTTTGTTCGCCCGTCCTCCTGCCTTTGAATCCAGCATCCAGCGTCAGCCGCACACGCGGTCGGATTCCATTCGCTCGCCAGTCGTCCGCTGGCTTTTGCAGCGGAGCGGCGACAACAAAAGGCACAACGATGGAACGTTTTTTTTTTTTTTTTTTTTTTCAGTGTTGTGGAAGTGTTTTTTTTTTCTCTCTCTTCTCTCTCTCTTGCTCTCTCTCTCTCTCTCTCTCGCTTTTGTCGCGGGTTTTCGCTGCCCTTTTCTCCCCTTCTCTCTGTGGTTGGTGTGAACGCACCGTGACTGTCTCACAACAAGCAGCGGGACAGCGGGACAGTGGAACTTGACTTGTTTCGTCAGTGTTTTAAACTATTTTTATTTTTATTTTATTATTGTTATTTTTGAAAAAACAATCATCACAAAAAAAAAAAAAAAAAAAAAATATCGTTTTGATGTTGTTGTTTGATTCTCATTTTTTTTTTTTTTTTTTTTTTGTTTCCACTTCACAGGCTCAAGGATTATTGCAAGGACACGAAGGATCCCTTGATCCCGTCCATCTGGGGCCGCCTCGACGATAAGGAAAACCCCTACGCCAAGGACAAAGGCAAGGGCTGCCTGGTTCTCTAAACGGACAACGCCAGACAACATCAAGCAAGAAACGAATGCAAAGCCCCACACCTTTTGAACGTTCAACGCTGAATCTCGATTACCGCTCGAGTCCTTTGTTGAGCTCTGAGGCGTCGAGCTCTTCGTTTGTTCGTTTTGTTTCGTGTTTTCTCCGTCAGAATCCCTGCTTAGTTTCCCTCGACTAATAACTTTTCCCCTCTCACCTCTCTCCGCACCTTGCCCCCTCCCCCCACCCCTTGTCATTATGTCCTTGCTTTAACCGATATCACCCCCCCTCCCCTATCGGCGTAAAGCTTGTGACAACCCTCGTCTGCTTTGTCGTTGCTTGTTTTGTGTTTCAGTGTTTTCCATTTTGTGTGTATTGTGTCCTTAATACGATTTTTTTTTCCCCCCAGAACCTTCTTGTGTACTCCAGTCTGAGATCCTTGTGCCATCCAGACTGCGGAAGGCCTTTCTTTCAACATGGAACAAGAACAGCAAGAAAATCCATGTAATTGTTGGAACAATTGAATGTTGATCGCGTCTTGACCAATCTCTTCACTTGGTGACACGCTTGCTCATCGGGAGTGGCACTGGTGTGGGCCCAGCAGACGCGGTGGAAGCGACCGTGCAATCCAACGTCAACCCATCGTCCGAGGGTGTCAAACCTGCGCCGCGCACAAACGCGTCACAATCCTCGGCAGTCTCAAACGCGAGCTCCGTTTGCAAGAACGCCATGGTCAATGACGGTCGGTACCTGTATCCCCAGTACATTGCAGTCAACCTCACAGTGAGCCGAGTGTGCACACACCCCAACACTTTAGCACCAAAAAAGCCAAACCAAGCCCGCTTACGCCTTGACCATCACCGCAAGGGCCTTGGCCCGCTCCCGATCAACAAACCAGTCCATGAGATAGCCGCTCATGAACGGTGCCGACAGGTAGAGCTTGAAAAAGCGCCGATAATTTCCGAGCGCCACGGCGTGTCTGACCGCCAACGCATGAGCCACTGCCTGGCTCTCGCGCACGGCAGGCGTAAGAGCCGCAAGCGCATTTGTTACATCTGCAAGACAACCAAGCAATGATCAGGACGGAATGCTCGCCAGCAACTGCACAATTGCCAAAAACACAAACAACAACAAAAAAGCAACAAAAAAGCAAGACAACAAACAGTCAAAAAAACTACAACATACCCAAGCTGTTATTGATGAAAATGGCATAGAGAACGCGGTAGCCCGTAAACTCAAACACGCTGCCGAGAATGCCGTCCTTGTACAGCTCCTTGAGCTGGGCTTGGCATTGGTTGAACTCGCCCACGTCGCCCTTTTCCAGTGCGATACGCGCGTGTGTCTCGTAGACTTTCACCGTGAACGAATTTTTGATATTTTGGACCTGTCCGAATGCACAAAAAGTCAGTCAAAGCGAAAACGAGACAAACAAATGAAGATTGATGGAGGCAACACTCCAACGGAAAAAGAAAAAACCCACCAAAAAACCCTCCACCACCTTACCGTCAGATCCTGTCGAATCGACTTTAATTGCTCCCAAGCGTACTTGTAGTCGTTGTCGGCCTTCCATGCGTTCTTGACCATATCGAGAGACTGGGACAGCACAGATTCTGGCCGCACCGTGGATGGATCTGGCGCGGAGGTCAAGCGAAGATAGCGCTTCTCAAGCTCGCCGCTCGTGCCTCGAATTGCCCAGCTGGTCCAGTCCAGTTCGTCTCCATCCAGGTCTTCGCCATCCGCGTTGACACTAATGGCGATGCGAGCCTTTTTACTTGCCAGCTGCTTGCGCTGGTGCTCTGCAAATTCTTGCTGGAAGCGCGCGGCACGAGAACTCTTTTTCATCTCCGCCTCAGGATCCAATCTGGGGCCCCCAAAGCCAGCTGCCTTCATGGCCGCAGATGCCTGCTCGCGCTTTGCCTTTTCTTTCGCCTGGCGCTTCTCCTCTTTGGTGAGTGGACGTCCTGGTCGCTCAACAGAGCTCGAGCGACTCGAGTCTCGCGACGATGGGGATGGCGAGCGCTTGCGGCGTCCAACAGGCACAAACCCGAGCGTACTCACCGCACCGCTCGCGTTCGTGCTCACTAGCGGGGTTGAGGAGGCGCCCTCGGCTCCCGAAGCACCCACAAATCCACTATACCGTTGTTGCTGCGAGTGATGCTGCCATTGGCCTTGCACGCCGTTGTTGTTGCTTGCCGATCTTGGCTGTGAAGATTGCTGCTGCACTTGCTGCTGCCGTTGCTGTTGCATTTGACGCAGGTTTTCGAGGTGCTGTTGATATTGCTGCGCAGCCTGTCCCGTTTGCTGCTGCTGCTGCTGCTGCTGTGGGTCTGCCAGAGCGGTTAATGGAGGAGGTTGTTGCGGCTGTGCTGGGTGTTGCTGCTGCTGCTGCTGCTGCTGTGACAGAATATACGGCTGCTGCTGTCCTTGGTACGAAGAGTACTGAGACGAGGACGGCTGCTGCGGTGTCAAAGGTGGTGGGTAGCCATGCGGCCTTGGCGGCTGCTGCTGCTGTTGATGTGGCGGAAAGTAGTGCACATCATGGGGTCGCTGTGGCTGCAGGGGAGGAGGTGGATAGGAGGGTTGCGAGGGTCGCGGATAGGACGGGGTCGCAGCTGATTGGTAGTGCTGCATCTGCTGGTGATGGTGCTGTTGCACCTGCACGGTTGTGGCGGCTTGCATGTTAAACGGAGCAACAAACGGTGGGGCAGTCCCTTGCGATGACGAGGCAGCAAGGGACGACAAAGTCATAGGTTGCTGCCCAGACTGTGCAGCGGGACCTGCTTGGTCCCACCGCCGCTTCACCTTGTTCTGAGCCTCCTGTGCCCGCTGAGCAGCTGCCGGCAGCAGCTCTGTTGCCCACGGGTGTGTATGAAACGCATTGCGGGCTTGAACCTTTCGGATGATGACGCCAAGCTCGGCTTCGATCTGATCTCGCGTGGCCGGGTCTGTTGCTCCGTGATAGGATCGCTCTATGTAGGAAACCATGGCAGGCGGGTAATTGCCTGGTGGCAGCCCAGTCGGGCCTTTCCCCTGCTGCTGCTGGCCGGGCATTGGCGGCTGATGCGAGTTCTTGTGCTGCTGCTGCTGCTGCTGCGGCAGCGGCGGCGGCGGCGGATAACTCGAATACGAGCTTGGGCCACTGTACTGTGTAGTGGCGCTATGCGATGGTAGCTGTGTCTGAGCCGGGGCATGGCTGGTGTGTGAGATGGTCGGCGCGACTCCCTGATAGATGGTTGGCGGGGTCGCTTCGGTCTTTGTCAGCGCCGGAGCCAGTTGCGCAGATGTGACTGGCTTCTTGCCCGAGTAGTAGAACGATGTGCCAGAGGGTGCAGCGACGGCGGCCTTTCCAGCCTGCTGCTGCGGCTTCTGCTTCCCGCTACTGTTGGTCGACCCGGAGCCAGCCGATGACGCCGCAGCCGGCTGCTGCGCTCCGTCCTTGGATCCAGTGACTGCAGATGCATACGAAGGCACCGATGCAGCCTGCTGCGTGCCGTTGGACACTGGCTGCGCGCCTGGGCCGCCCGTCCACGACATTGGAAGCCTTATCGATTCGTTGAAAGTTCTACGAGCCAGGACGCGAGGGCGTTCAGAGTGAGCAGAGTGAAGGATCGCCAACTGAGGGGAGATGGATGCAAAGTGCAGTAGCGGAGGCAGACTTGGAAAATGCGAGCGAGCGCGCCAAACGGTGACAAGAGGGATTCAAAAGCACACAAGTCGTCGATTGTGATTGAGCGGTCGAGCCGTCGAGGCTGATCATCAGCAAACTCACCAGTCGCAAGATCAAGAGCCAGCCAGTCAACGAGAAAGAGGCGAGGGAGGTAGGGGGTGGGGCGGTGGGAAGGGGGGATGAAGAGGGAGAACGCCAAAGTCCACCCCAATACTGGCTTTTAGACGACTGGTTTGAGAGACCACCTCACCCACCAGCACAAGACTGGAAAACTCAGAGAATAAAAAGTGTAATACGATGAACAAAAGTTTTGGGCAAAAGAGTTGGAAAAAAAAATAACAAACAAAACAAAAACAAGACACCAAGGAAAGACAAGAGAAAAAACAACAATCTTCGCAGATCGAACAAGTTACTCCAGGAAAATGTTGTTGAACAAGGTCATGCACAGCCGCCGGACCTCGTCTGATATCAACCAAAGAGACAAAGCAATGAAGCACAGAGAGACAAAGTGAGATGAGCGGAGCGCTACAGCAACGAGCCACGAAAACAAGCCAATCCCCTCTCCATACCATTGATCTCAATGAGATTGGCATTCTTCTGCTGAAGCATGACAAAGATTTCACGTTGTTCGGATTTGCGACCAACAACCCAGCAGTCGCTGAGCATTTTGACCACAAGCTCGTGCGTCAGTGGAGATCTGCAGCAGGGAATGAAAACCCCATCAAGATGAGCGCAACAAACACCCGAAACTTTCCCCCCGCCTCCAACACCAAACACAACAGCTGACTGACTTTTCGAAATGGGATCGCATGTCGCTCAGAATCCGCAACACATCTGGCGGCACGGTAAGCTGCCGCTTGTTGTGCATGGTCGATTTGAGCGCCAGGTTCATGTGGTTGTAGTAAATGTAGCGGTAGTGGCTCTCGCTACCAGGAAGCATACATCACCCCACAGGATGAGCAACCAACTCGAGCAAAACGATACAAACACTTTGACAAGTGCTGACAAACAATCCCTTACACTGCGCTCCGCTTGGCCAAGTGTTCGGAAATCGTCTCAGACAGCCCCCGCACTTGCGGTGCAATGTAGCTGTCCAGGTCGCGGTAGAATTTAATGTCAAAGTGGACCGATGCGTCCACGAGGAAGCAGACAATGGCGTTATTAGACTGATAAATGATAAGGTGAAGCGACTCGCCGTCCTGGGCCGATTCGACAAATAATTGGGGCGCATTGACGGGGGTGTCGGGATCGGACAAGTCCTCAGGACCAGTGATGTATCCCACACGGTTTGACAGCAGGAAGGGTTGCATTTCGCGCAACGCTGCTTGCTGTTGTTGCTGGAAAAGACTAATGTTTGTTCCGCTGCCGCTGCCGCCTGTCGCGGATGCCTTTCCACCCTTTGTCGTTCGACTTCCAGGCTGTGTGTTGGAGACAAACCTTTTAGTCAAGCGCGAGGCAACAATTGGGGTGGAGCGGTCTTTTCCGAAACGAGCAACGACAAAATCTCACCTCAGAGCTGCCCGTGAGCGTGGCCGACAAGAACCCACTCGTCAGCAGTCGATACAGCGTGCGCATATCGTCTTGCTCGAGGCCCGACCATATTAGGTGCTCGTTGTGCAGGAAGACGGTATGCTTGATTTGGGGAAAGGTGGTTTCGGTCAGGTTGACAAAGCATTGCACTCGAAGATAAGTGTTCTTGTCCAGCGGCATGAACTGGATGCCTGATGGTGGTGGAATTCAACGGAATGAGATCATGGGTATCAAACAATGCAGCGTCGATTCGCAGTCGAAAACACACGCACACACACACACACACACAAAAAAAAAAAAAAAAACTAAAAAAAAAAAACTGTACCGTTGCAGGCAGTCAGCAAATCAAAGTGCTCTGTTCGAAGAGACGTCAAATAGCGGGGAAAGAACTCTTGCAGCTTGTGCCTCAAGATCTTGAGACTGAATTGCGAGTAAATGTCCGTGAATCGGCCATTGAAGAGCTGTGCGATGGTTTTCCGGAGGGGTTCGAAGGAAAATGAGTCTCCTCGCTTTTTTTTTTGCTGCAACCCAAGCACACGCAATCAAATCAAGAAAAGCGCCTCACCTTGAACATGGCATAACTCTGATGCAATGCAGTGAGCAGAATGTTGTCCTGGACATCCTCTTCTGCAAATTCTTCCACTTGGCGACCGTCCTTGCCTGTCTTCAACGTGACTGGCACCGTGACCGTCTGCAAACAAAACGATCGCACATGTGAGATGCATTGCTGTGTGCCAACTCGGCGTTTGCGCGCGCACGTTACCATGACCATCCAGTATTCCGGCTCTGGCTCAAAGAAGACCTGCCTGGACCTCATGCTATGCATGCTTTCGCACGGCCTGTCCACCGAGAATGTTCTGCAGCGCCAACACCGCCCCCCCCAAAAAAAAAACCACACAAATGTTCCAAGTCGATGTGAGTGGAGCGAGTGGAGTGAGTGAGTGAGTGAGTGAATTGGTCAGCTGGTCTGGTTGGGTCTGGTTGTACCCCAATCGCTCCCCAATCACTGCCAGTATCCACGGCACTCACGCGGCAAACTTGACAAGGGCTTCACAGAGACCGACTTGCTTGATCTTGGTGTCGAGCGGGACGTCGCTCGGGTGGTAGAAGACAATCTTCTCGTGCTCGGTCTCTTCTGTCGGACCGAAGATCGCGTTATAAACGAAGAGGTTTTCAATGTACATGCCCGGTGACGCGACGGCGAGGACGGACGACCCGCCCAGCAGCGACGCGGCAAGCGACGACGCGGGCGACGCTGTCCCAGACGCAGCTGCGGCAGCGGCAGAGGCGGCAGCGGCAGCAGCAGAAGCGGCGGCGGCAGCAGCAGCAGCAGCGGCATTTGACTGCGGAGCAGGCGATCCAGCGTTACTTCGCCGCGGCGTGGTGGCGTCCATTTGGTGGTGGGGAGGTGCTGCTCGCTAGACTGACTGAATTGAGGAGCGCGGAGGTGCGAAGGAGGGGGGGGGAGGAAGGGAATGGGGCGCGAAAACTCAGCCAGCTCAATTGAAATCGTCAGTCTGAGCGGGTCTGACAAAGGCAACTATAATAAAAAAAATCAGAAATGGCTCCTGCGATTTTGCAGTGGATATCGCTGGCTGAACAGCAACAGCAACAACATTGGTGATCACTGTTAAGTTCGGCGGAACAGTCTTTCCATCTCGTCTTCGCAGTCGTGATGGATTTCGGCACGCACTGCGCAGTGACGACCTGCAAGCAGCTCGGTCAGTCAATCCCCTCATCATCATCACCACCATCACCATCATCATCAATGTCTTGACCTTGACTGTTTGTTCTCAATCCACCATTCGCTTTTGTTGATCAACCTGCAGACTTCCTGCCGTACACTTGCGACGCGTGTCATCGAATTCACTGGTAAGTTCTGCTTGTTGACCGATGATGGCGACGATCATGCTGCCAGCCCCCGAGCACATCTTTACAATCAGAGCATTCGCGACTTTGCTTCATCATGCGACACGGGTTGGACTCCAACTCAACTCGCGCAGTGGGGCTTCAAGCTCTGTGGTTGTTCACTCACCAAACCTCTGTGCGTACTTCTGCTTGACTGCAGTGCCGAGCACCGCGCGTACACGGATCACACCTGCCCTGAAGCATACACAAAGGATGCCCGTGTTCCAGAGTGCCCAATATGCGGCAAGCCAGTGCCCGTCCCTCGCAAGGGCATGGATCCAAACCTCGCGGTCAGTCGTCTGGAAATCCAACCCTTCTGTGCTCTTGATGGGTGTCTGTGGCTCTGACCCGTGACAAGAAAAACAAAACCAACCATTGTGAAACAGATGGAAGAGCATATCAACGGTGGCTGTGCGACCCCTGCAGCAACAGCGACCAAGATTTTCGCAAACGCCTGCAGCTTCCAGAATTGCAAGACGAAAGAGGCCATGCCAATGCGGTGCGCAACCTGCCGGAAGAATTATTGTCTGAAGCATCGCATCGAGCAAGACCACCAGTGCTCCGCACAGGCGGGAGCGTCCCAGCAACGAAACCAAGGTTCCGGGCCGTTCCGCTCAACCCCAGCTCAACCCGCTGCTTCTGTACGGATTTGTTGTGCAACTGTGCTGTGCTTGTTCTGCGCATTTACATGGATTGCGAGTAGCAGAAACTCACCGTGTGCATGCCGTTGCTTCTTCTTCTTCTTTTTTTTTTTCTTTTTTTTTTGGGGGGGGGGTTGACAGCGGACGACTCCAGCACCGAGCGCTGCCAAATCCAACACGCGACCGCAGCAGGGCGCGATGAACACAACTGGTAGACAACTTGCGGAAGAGCGAAGCCTGCGACAGACAAACGCCCCATCCAATCGGGCACCAGCAAGCGCAGTCCATGCCAACGGCGGCTTGAGCGAGGACGAGGCTTTGGCGCGCGCCCTTGCCGAGTCAGCACGCATTTCCAGCAGCAGTGGACCGACAAGCAATGCTCCAGATGGCTCTAATCTGAGTGAAGAAGATATCGAGCTCCAGCGCGCCATGCAGCAGTCTTTGGCCGAGCAACAGCGTCGCCGGCAACAGCAACAGCAACAGCAACAACAGCAGCAAGCTTCGAATAGCGAGTCAGGTTGTTGCGTGAGCTAGGTGGAGTCCAACTCTTTGTATTTATTGACAGCAAACTGTATACAATTAAAAATCCCAAATGGCATTGACTTGTTTTCTCTTGTGTTTTTTTACAACTTTGACTTGCGTGTCAACCACTCGTGCTCCTAAAGCACAACCAAGAGCAACAAGATTGTGAGTAAATGTGCTGCACCACCAAATCAAATTTCGACAAAAAAAAAAAACAACCAAAAACAAAAAAACAAAACAAAAATAATCCCTCTCCGATTCAACAAATGACTGACCTGCGGCTTGCGAACGGCGTATGGACTGATCATGACATTCACCAACGACACTTGCTTCTTGTTGCCAATCGCTTCGCGGAATGCAGATCGAAGCTCGTCGGGGGTTGTGGCAAAATAACCCTTGCCGCCAAACGCCTCCGCCACACGCTCGTAGCGCGCGTTCGGCAACAGGCAGTTTCCGGGAGCGGGGCTGCCTTCCTGCTGGTTGGCAGCCCAGGTTTCCTGGTCAAAGCCGCCGTAGATGCCATTGTTGTTGACAACGACAAAGACAATGGGGAGCTGCAAGCGCACCGCAGTTTCAATCTCGAGTCCGGAAAAGCCAAAGGCAGAGTCTCCTTCAATGCAGACAACCTGCCGATCGGGGTACACAAGCGCCGCGGCAATCGCAAAGCCGAGGCCAACACCCATGGTTCCGAAGGTACCGGCGTCAAGCCGGTGGCGCGGGTAGCGGTTGGGAATGACGGTTCGGCCGATATCCATCGTGTTGGCGCCCTCCGACACGATGACGGCGTGGGGCGGGAGCTGGGGCACGATTTCTCCAAACACGCGGTAGTACGTCATGGGCATTTCGTCCGACTTGGCGAGCTCGGCGCTCACGATGCGATTCTGCTCCACCTTCTCCGAGAGCGACTTCCACCATGGCGAGGTGCGCGCGTGCTTCCACGCAGGCTTGGATTGACCGAGCGCGTTCACCAGCTGCTCAAGCACCGAATCGACATGGCCGTTGAGCGCCACGGCAACCGGTACCGATCCGTGAAACTCTTCAGGGCAAAGCTCGACTTGAATGATCTTGACGTCCTTGCGGAATCGAGGCTCCTCGCCAAAATGGAGCATCCAGTTCAAGCGAGCGCCAAGCAGGACAATCACGTCCGCGGACTGCAGCGCTTTGGAGCGAGCAGCTGCAACGCACTGTTCGTGCTGGTCGTCCAGCACGCCTTTACCCATGGGCGTCGGCAAAAATGGCATGCCAGTCTCCTCAACGAATCGCTTGGCATTCGTTTCAGCACGCCCGAATGCCGCGCCCTTGCCAATGACCACCAGCGGCTGCTTTGCGGATTTCAAGAGTTGAATCGCATCAGCGATTGCTTTCGGGCACGCGAGAGATCGCGGCGCCGGCGGGCAGCGGGGTACATACTGCACGCTGGACTCGGGGACTGTGAAGGAATCACAAGAAATCACAAGAAATCAAAAGAAATCAAACGAAATGAGGAATGAGATTTGGGGGGGGGGGCGGCAAGGCGGTGACAATACCGCTTCTGTTGTCAACTCATCGTTGTTTTTACCTTTGCCAGTGAGCATGTCGCCGGGAAGATCAATGTAGGCAGCTCCGGGCCGGCCGTAGGTGGTGAGACGCACAGCGCGCTCAATGTAGAATGGGATACGGTCAATGCTGCTGGGTCTGGCCGAGAACTTGGAGTAGAGACGAGCAGCTTCAACCTAACGCGTGGAAAGAGGCGTTCATGACAAGTCAGGTTTGCTTTGCAGATATTCATTGCACTGGCGGCAGTTTGTTTACCTGCGGAAACTCTTGGAAGCCGCCCATGCCCTCATAGAATGTATCGCTGCGCCCGTCGCAACAAACGTGAGCAACATCACTCAGACAAAGGCGATTCGGCAAAAAAACCTACCATGCACCGCCGAGCAGAATCATGGGCCAGCAATTCGACCAGGCGTTTGCCATGCCTGCCAGCGCATGAATCATGCCGGGACCCGAGACAGCGAGGCACGCACCAGGATGACCCTGTGATCTCGTTCAAGAATCACAGTGTGAGATTTGGTCGTGAATCTCTTTGGTTCAGAGCCCACCGATTCCAACGACTCCAAGACGGTCCCCCGTCCAGTAGTAGTAGTAAAAGTAGGTAGTAGTAGGATTGGCAAGGTAACTCGATCGCCTTACCGTGAGATAGCCGACGGCGCCTGCCGCGTAACTGGCAGCCTGCTCGTTGCGCATGCCAATGTACGTGATTCCCTCAGCCTGTGCGGCTGCTGCAAGCTGCGGTTATTCCACAGAATGCAGCGTTAAAATCAACACAAAATCAACACAAAATCAACGACAAAAGCCGACAAAAAAAAAGCAAGTCAGCGACGAAGCACAAAAGGCGGAAGCGGAGGAACATTGCTCCAAATTGGTTGTTGCCGTTGTTGCTGACTTTGCTCTGAAAGCTCAACCCAACCCAACCCAGAACAGTCACACTCAGTGCAAAACAGTCAGCCACAGCCGCGGGAACTGGGAAGGGGGGACAGGGGCTACGACACAAAGACACGCATCCAAGATGACTCCTTCCAGCGAGATGAAGGATGGATGGGTTACGCACGCCAATCACTGGGATGCCAACGACGCCAAAGAGGAACTGCACACCCTGCTGCGCCAGAGCCCGGGCAACAACAGTCGCGCCTTCAATCAGATTCGCATCGTCGCTCATGGTTCTTCTTGCGCTTGGTTTTTGATGGGGAAAGCGGGAGGGGGGGGGGTTGTGTGTGGAAAAGGGGGAGTGAGTGACAACATCTATTGCTACGAATTTGGAACAATCCAAAGTCGCTCAGACGCAACAAAACGTGTAAATTTACTGCTTTGGAATTTAAATCTATTCATAAAATACCACAATGCAGTCAAGGAATCGTAAATCAAGGGGGAAACAACAACAACAACAACAACAACAACAACAACAACAACAACAACAACAACAACAACAACAACAACAACAACAACAACAACAACAACAACAACAACAACAACAACAACAACAACAACAACAACAAAAAGACGCAACAAAGACTTTGGCTACTCGTCGTCCGAGCGACGAGCATTTCGGTTGCGTTGAATCCAGCGCGTGAGAGCGTTCAACGCCACTCCCGCGGGATGCCCAACAATTTCTGTCTCGAGGTTGTTAATGCACAGCACGAGCATCAGCAGTGGCTCTGTTTGTACGAGCATTGGCAAAACAAAACAAAGCAAAACGCCAACAAAAACAACAAAAACAGCAAACGAAACAATTTCCAAAAAAGAAAAAGTGAGAACAGCACCCAGCCGGGAATCCACCAACCCAAACTCAAACATACCATCAGAATGGTCGGGGGAAATAATCTCATGCACCAGGCGGATGACGCGGTTGCGTCGGGCTGAGCCGGCAGCGCCGCGATCTACTCGCTCGCGGGCCGTGTACGTCACGTACTTGGGCTTGCCATCGACCGCGAGCACGGTGAGAGCAAGAGAATTGACATTGCCAGAAATGCGCCAGACCGCCTCCTTGTCGCCGCGACCGTATTCGGTGAGGAAGAGGTTTTGGACGTGTGTTCCCGACAAGCGCAGACCTCCGAGGCGAGGGTGAACGATTGGCAGATCGTTTTCGCGAGGAATGAGGCGCACAAAGAAAGGACCTGATGGCAGAGTTTGTGTGTGGCAATGAAATGAGAATCGTCAGCATCCAAGTGGCAAGCCAAACAACACACACAAACTCAAATGCTTCTCAGTTTAGTTTGGATTGGGACCTACTTTCAAGAGACGAATTCCGGAAGCATTCGAAGGGCAGCAGCGATTTGTCCGTCTTGTGTTCGTACATGGGATACGTATTGGAGTTTGCAAACAAATCGATGAGGGAAGGAGGCGCGACGCAAACATGAAGAAACGGCTCCTTGTCCTTTGGCTGCGCGGCCTGTGATGCCGTTTTGCGTGCAGTGAGCGGCTTGGCAGTCACCTTTGGCGTTGCTTTTGAGACGAGACTCGGCGTGTCAGACAGCTGTGGCGGAGAGTCCAGCATGATTTGCATGGGCTCTGGGAGCGATGTCACAGACGATCCCTGCGAAGCAAAGGAGCGGCGGTTGCGACTCGTCTCCTTCAGGTCAACACTGGAAACGCCGGTGTCGTAGGTGGACGTTTTCCGGCGCCTCTTGCCAGTTGTCGGAAAAACAACATGAGAGGCAGGATACGCATCCTCGCCCACCCCTTCGTCAACGGTGTCGCTCTCTGCATCGCCCGTATCTTTTGCGTCGCCGTAGCTCCGGAAAGTGTCCGCCACAGCTGGGCTGAATGGTTGACTGCTTCCTGCGCTGGTCAGAGGTGCAAGCGCGGCGTCTGGCGTAGACATTTGCGGGAGCCAGTGTTGCTGAGAGTGGTCGGGCGGGCTGCCAAAGCTGGAACTGAGCGGAGTTGAAACCATGGGAAGCGAGCTGTTGGAGCCAGAGGAGAAGCTGAGTGATTGCTGGTGCTGCTGGTGCTGTTGGAGCGGCTGGAGCGGCTGGTGCTGCTGAGGCACTACTGGTTGCAACAAGGGCTGGTGCATATGCTGCATAACTTGCATCGGCTGCTGCGGTTGCGCTTGATAGTTGGGCGGGGGCTGTGTTGGTTGACCGTAGGGCGAATATTGCTGCTGCGGCAACTGTTGTGGCTGTATTTGGGGCATGTTGATGGGGGTCGGCTGTGCTGTAAAGTACTGCATGCCCGTAACTGTCTGAAGCGCGTACAACGTATGAGGTGGTTGGTGGGGCATCTGAATCTGGCGGATCTGCACTTGTGGGTGAAGCAGATGAGGCAGCGGTGGTTGCGAAGGCTCGTTGCTGTGATGAGCGGGGATCATGAAGAGCTGTCCCGAAACGCTCTGCACAATTTGCGATTGGAATCCGGGCAGGTGCTGCAGCTGTTGCACTTGTTGCAGCTGTTGTTGTTGCTGCATCGGTTGTTGTTGCTGCATCGGTTGTTGTTGCTGCATCGGTTGCTGCATTGGTTGCTGCATTGGTTGCGGGTGTTGAAGTTGAAGCGGTTGCTGCGGTGGTTGATGCATCGGGTAACTTTGGTAGCTACGATACTGCTGTGGTTGATGTTGATGTTGCATGATTTGTTGTACTTGTTGCACCTGTTGGTGTTGCTGTGGCTGGACCACGGGTTGGGCGTTGACAGGCACTGGAGCCATTGCTGCGGGCTGTTGCACAAGTTGCTGAGGAGAATGGCGCGGAGGCGAGTGTCGGCCAGGTGCCAGGACCAAGTTCTGCTGCATTGAAGGTGGCGATTGGCTAGCAAGAGTGGGCTGCCCAGCTGCTTGGAGCTGATGCTGCTCTTGCTGGGCCACAGCAAGAAGACGATGCAGCCCGGTGTCGGGTGACACGTTTCCCTGTCTCGACGCTGCGGCATGGCCACTGCTCGCCCCAGCATTTATAGCTGCAGTCTCTCCTCCGAGTGCAGGGCCATGAGCGGTGGGCGGATCGACCGGTGGCACGGCTGGCTGGGCTTGACCCACGGAGATTTCCCCCACGCTTTCCGAGCTGCTGCTGCTGCCCACGAGATGCACTTGAGCAGCAGCAGCAGCAGTAGCAGCAGCAGCTTTAGTAGTCGTAGCAGACTGAGCATACATTGCCAAAGGCTTCTGGAGGCTTGGGGGCGACGACGACGAGGGCCGCGCTTGCTCTGAGATTGATCTTGTGGCTGATGCGGGGGCGGCTTGTTGTCCACGCCCTAGCTGGCCGTCAGCCTCGGTATGTGGCATCGCAGAGCGACCTGCGCTCCCCGCGACGTCCATACTGCCAACACTGTCCACGGAGCCGGTGCCGGGAGCAAGCTGGGTGGAGGGAGGTGTGGTCGGGATTGCGGGTTGGGAAAAAGCAGCGACGTAAGCTGAAATTGCATGACGCCCGAAAGCGCCGTAACGATTAGTGATCGTCGAGTCCGACGCGGTGTTCTCGGCTTCGGCCAGGCACACGCGTTTGGTTTCGTGCGGCTGGAGTGTGTCTGCATCCGAGGACGCCGAGGTCGAGTGCAGACGTGTCGGGCTGGGCGACGGCGAGCGGGCTCGGACTTGCCCTCGCACTCCAGCGCCCAGCGGCGTGGTATTCGCTTCAAATGCTCCGCTGCTTGTTTCGGTGCTGGGGATCGGAGCGATCTGAGCACTCGGAAAGGCACACGGCATTGCGCTGTGAGGTGGCGAGTGGGCAATATGAGGCGCCGCGGACAACGGTTGGGGAATGATGGGCGGGGCTACGGCGGACGTGTTGCTGTGCGCGAATACGGCAGAGGAGGAACAGGACAACAGTGAATCGGACACGGATGAGGCTGGTGCGAGGTTGCCAGATTCGAGACTGATGGATGTCGACAGCGCAGCTACTGGTGCAGGTGCTGCATGAGCCGCTGGCGGTGCGGATCCGAGGCTGGCGAATTGGTTTCCCTTGGAAATCTCGACCTTCACCAATTCCTCCTCCCTTTGTCTGCTACTACTCGCTGTTTGGAACAGCCTTGTGTCACAATGCATGTTGGTGCAGGTTTCATTGGCGGTGATTTCCGACTCTTGTTGCAGCATGGACAGCGTTGAAAAGCAGATAAAAAAAAAAAAAAAAGCCCTCGAAAACAAAAAGTGAAAGCCTTGTTTACTTCCAAAATAAAATAAACAATTTACAAAAAAAGGATGACTAAACCAAAAGTAGCGCCAAAGCAAAGCAAATGGTTGTGTCGGCTTTCATCGTGTGTGTGTGTGTGTGTGTGTGTGCAACGGAGGTTCAAAGGCGGCTGGTCTGAGTGAAAACAAGCGATGTGAAGGGTCAGCGAGTGAGAGTGGCTGACCCCAAAGAAAACGCTCCATTTGAACAGTTAGCCGTTTTCAAGCTGGCGTTTGAGTTCAAAGGGCCACGACGGGCGCAACTTGGCTGGCAAATGCAGTGCGTACACTGCTTGTCTGATGGCAAGTCTGCTCGCTTGGATGAAGAGCACTCGAGGGGAGGCGGGGGGGGGGCTGCGAAGATTATCGGGAAGCAGCACCACAAGGATGGGAGAAACACACCAAACATCAAAAAATGCATGACACCGAGAAGGCGTTTTTACACTCCCGTACTGTATAATTCTGCTGGCTTGGAAAGAGGCAGATCGGAATGAGATGAAGCCACACAGAGTGCAGGTATTGAATACACCGAGCGATACGGGTTGCTCGCAGTTTTTTGGAAAACTCTCGAGTCAACTCCATGAGAAATCCGGCAAGCGGTGGTTTTTTTTTTTTTTTTTTTTGTTCTTTTGTTTGTTTATACATATGGCAAGAGCGGCAACATTTAAAAATTCACTTCACCTCATCTACACAATCCACTGTCTGCAGCCTCTCAATTTCTTGACGCGCCTGGGCAGCCCTTTTCTTAAACTCTTCAATTTTGCGGTCGGCTGCGGCGGCGTATTTCTCGAGAATGGTGCCAGTCAAGCGTTGCAAGTATTGCTCCACAGTGAGGTCGAGTTCCTCCTCAGTGTACGCTGAGTTCAACTTTGAAAATCTACTTGAAGCCGGCTCTGGAGCTGCAATCACAGCAGCAGCCGCAACAGTAGCCGTTGGTTCCGTCTTTTGTGGCTGAGCTGCAACTTCGTTGTTGGCGCTCTGATTCTCGATGGATGCAGAATCAACCGCCGTCGCGGGCTTGTCCTCTCGAGGAGCCGGAACAGTTCGCTTGGTGCGAGAGGTGGTCTTGGAAACACGGGGAGTCTCCATGACTTCAGGCTCTGTCGGCTTGGCAGGGGCGGCCGCAACGCTGGCAGGCGCTTCTACAGCTTTCGTGACAGGTGCAGGCGCCGTCTCGGTATGAGTGGAAGCTGCTGTTGGTTTCTTTACCACACGACTGCGTGCTGCCGTCCGTGGCACCTCCACAGTTGTTGGAGCGGCGGGCGCCGTGCTTGTTGTTGCTGCTGCTGCCGCTGCAGGTTGAGGGACAGCGGTCGGTGCGATACCCTCCTTTTCTTCTGCGAGAGTCTTGACAAACTGTTGGATAAATGTGCAATAGCCTGCGTGTTTGACGTGCTCTTGTCTGCAACGAGCGGTTGTGAGCGACAGCTGAGTGCAGTACCCATCAGAACACTGCGTCAAACTTACACTGGGTCATCCGTTGGATCCCAACCTTCCAATTCCTTGCTACACGAGAAGCACTTGGCGGCATTTTCATTTTGCTTGGTGGAGATGCTGTACCAGCCGGCTTTGGCGAGCTGTTGGATGTTTGGGTTGTTTCAAAAGTCGGTGAAACGTGTGAGCAGCCTTCCTCATTCTCGACGTCTTCCCCTCCAATCAGCCCGCGGGTTATCCGCCACAATCAAACCAAAGCACATCTGGGGAGAGTGGTCGCGCGGGCAATCCAAGTGCGGCGCGGCCTTCAGCCTGGATCATTTTGTCAACCGTTTTTCAAACAGCAACCGTTTTGTTCGATTTTGTTTCAACCAGAGCTTTCCTCCCCCCCCCTCTCCACGTTCTCTGGCCAGCTCTATCGTCTCAAAGGCAAAGACCAAGCACTCAATCGATGCCATGGATGTCAGAGTTAGGCCTGAGACTGGCCTGGCGCGGGGGGAAGACGAGAATCTCGTGCTCGTGAAGTTGAAACAAGCCTGGTAGAATTCAAATATTGCGCACTTTTTCCCTCCGACGATACATTTGCCTCTGATTTACGCTGCCAGGTCTGAGGACCATTTCGCATTGAACTTGGACGAGAGAGAGTGTGTGTGTCTGTGTTTGTGTGAATTCTCGGAGAAACTCATACCGCTGCAGGATTGGCGGCGCAGTGCTTTGGCAGCGTCCAGTTGCTTTTGAACGAGGCCAAGCGGCCTTCTTCGGTTGCAAACTTGTTCAAACGTGACATGACAAGGAAGAGTGCGTGCTGAGATTTATTCTTGCGTTTTCTAGCGCGACCTGCACTGTTGGACAGCTCGAACAAGCTTCAACCAATTCCAAAACCCGTTTTCACAGGTCTGAGAAATCAGTGCAAAATGTGAAAAATCCGAACACACACAACAGCCGTCGATTGTGCAGTCCACGTCGGGGTTGACGTTTACTTTCAATTCTAATTTCAAGGTCGAATTACTTGTTCGTTGAAATTCGGCCTCGCCAAATCTGGTGTTCGCTCTCTCTTGTCCATACACTTATACAATGGTAACGGCGAACAATTCAGCAAACCCCTCTCCTTCCCCCCCCAAAAAAACCACCTCTGTCTCTCTCCTTCCCTCTCTCGACGCCTGGCAGCGCTTCAACACATCTCTGTTATCACTTGGGAGATTGCTCGTCTGGCTGGAGGGCTGGTCTGAGCGAGGAACGAACTGAAGTGCGCCTTCCGCTGCGAACACCGCTGCGCTCCCCTCTCCGGCCATCCGCCGACCTCTGGCTCACCGACCTGGTCTAATCCGATGTAAAAGAACCTGTTCTATCGGATTCGCGCGGCTGGGTCGAGGCGACAAGCGTAGGGGCGCGAGGGGCTGTGGAGGAGGTTGGGCTGTCGATTTCGAAGATTTTTTTTTCAACCTTCGCGCGCTCCTTGACGCTCTGGCGTCACCCACCACCCACTCCCATTCCACAAACCAGCACCAGTTCTGGCGCCGCCTGTGATCGATCGTCTCCATCCCAGAGAGGGCGGCGGATTCACTTTGCGATGTCGATCTTTCCAATGATTCATCAATTCCACATGTCCTCCTCCACCTTTGCACTCACCTCTCTTTCCTCCTCCTCCTCTTTTCTTGACAACCATCGCTAGGCTCACCGCAAGTTTTCGGCTCCCCGCCACGGTTCGCTCGGCTTTGCCCCGCGCAAGCGCTCGGCCACCCACCGTGGTCGCGTCAAGTCGTTCCCCCGTGACGACGCCTCCAAGCCCTGCCACCTGACTGCCTTCCTCGGCTACAAGGCTGGCATGACCCACGTCGTCCGCGAGGTCGACCGTATGGGCTCCAAGCTCAACAAGAAGGAGATTGTTGAGGCTGTCACCATCGTTGAGGCTCCCCCGGTGGTTGTCGTCGGCGCTGTCGGCTACGTTGCCACCCCCCGTGGTCTCCGTGCCCTCACCACCGTCTGGGCTGAGCACCTCAGCGAGGAGGTTCGCCGCCGCTTCTACAAGAACTGGTACCAGTGCAAGAAGAAGGCCTTCACCAAGTACGCCAAGAAGTACTCGACCGAGGAGGGCAAGAAGTCGATCGAGAAGGAGTTTGACCGCATCAAGAAGTACTGCTCGGTCGTCCGCCTGCTCGTCCACACCCAGACCAAGAAGCTCAACCTTGGCGGCCAGAAGAAGGCCCACATTATGGAGATCCAGGTCAACGGTGGCTCTGTCGCCGACAAGCTCAAGTACGCCCGCTCGCACTTTGAGAAGGAGATCTCCCTCAAGGACGTCTTCTCCGAGAACGAGATGGTCGACGTCATCGGTGTCACTCGCGGCAAGGGTTTCACTGGCGTCACCTACCGTTTCGGCACCCGCCGTCTCCCCCGCAAGTCCCACAAGGGTCTCCGCAAGGTTGCTTGCATTGGCGCGTGGCACCCTGCCAACGTCAACCGCTCTGTTGCCCGTGCCGGTCAGAAGGGTTACCACCACCGCACCGAGCTCAACAAGAAGATCTACCGTGTCGGTGCTGGTGCTTCCAGCGGCGCCAAGAACAACGCCTCGACCGAGTACGACATCACCGAGAAGAACATCACCCCCCTCGGTGGCTTCCCCCACTACGGCCAGGTCAAGGAGGACTTCCTCATCCTCAAGGGCTGCATCATGGGCGCCAAGAAGCGTGTCATCACCCTCCGCAAGTCCCTCCTCGTCCACACCTCGCGTGTTGCCCTCGAGAAGACCAACCTCAAGTTCATCGACACCTCGTCCAAGTTCGGCCACGGTCGCTTCCAGACCATTGCCGAGAAGAAGGCGTTCATGGGCGCCCTCAAGAAGGATGCCCAGGCCGATGCTTAAGCAGCTCGTGCTTGAACCTCTTTCTCGTGTTGCGGCTGTGCCTGCGGCTTGTTGACATGCTTGGCCTTGTTGTCCCCCTGTTGTTGCTCTCCCACGGTGACGCTTGACATTGTTTGTGATGGCTTTTTGTTTGCAAGCAATAAGAGCTTTGTTCTGCCATTGGATTGATTGTGTGTGGTTTTTTTTTCTTTCACAGTGTAAGAGACGGAGGATTGGAGGATTGGAAGCGCCAGAACGACAAAGTGCAATTCTCGACGGTGTGGATAATACTTTTTGGTTAACGCAAGAAACAGATGGAAAGCACAATCTAAGCAAGAACGCGAACAATCTTCTTGGCCCGGAACAGCTCAATGGTGCGGAGCAGCTTGATCTGAGCTCGCTTCTCTTTCGCAGCCTTGGTGCGCTCCTTTGCAGCTTGGTCGCGCTTGCTCTTTGCCTTCTTTTCGTCACTGCTACTGTCACTGTCACTGCCACTGTCACTCCCGCTGTCTGCGTCGTCGGAGTCGGCTTTTGCGTCGCTCTTCTTCTTGTTGTTGTTGTTGTTGTTGTTGTCGTCGTCGTCGTCGTCGCTGTCAGAGTCCTCGTCGGACGATTCTTCCGAGGAAGACTCTTCCGCCACCTGCTTCTCAAGCGTTTCAACACGCTTCTTGGCGTCTTCGAGGGTTGTTTGCCGTGCACTACCATCGAGCTTGTCGATATAGTCTGCAAATGTCTTGAACAGCGTCTTGTCAATCACACGCGGGTCGTACGCGTGCTGCAGCAAGAAGACTTGGCGCACCTTCTTGAACTTCCAGGTCTCAGGCGAGTCACGCCACTCACTCAAGTAGCTCGATGCGGCCTGAATGGCTTCCCGCGTCGTCGCCTCACCACCAGCATCGTCCCCATCTGCTCCGCCCTTGGCAGCGGCGGCAGCAGCGGCGGCAGCGACTGCGGCCTTGATGTGCTTGCTCTTGCGCTTCTTTGCCTTTTTCTTTTGTTGTGTTGCCTGCTGTGCTGGCTTGGCTGTCTGGCTGTCTGCAGACTTGGCGGCGGCGGTCGGACTGTCAGCAGCAGGTGTGCGCGTCCGCGCCGCGCGCTTGGCCAACTTGGCCAGCCTTGCAGGGCTCATCGTGGCAGCTGCCGCCGACGATGCAGATGCTGCAGGTGCGCTCGTCGTCGCAGCGCCGTTCGCAGTGGCCGCAGCGGGCTTTGCCTTGGCCTTGGACTTGGCTGGCGCCTCGTGGCGACCATCGTCAACAACCATCGCAGTCGCCGCTTCGTTCCCTGCCACTGCGCTGCCCTCGTTGTCTCCGTTCGTGTCTGCTGCAGCGGCAACGCGTGTCTTTTTCAGCGTATGCGCGGCTGTTGCGGCTTCTGCATCGGCCGGGTCTTCGCTGCGTCGCTTGGGCATGAGGAGTCTGAGCGAAAGAAAAATAAGACGAGTGATTCGAGGTGCGATCGTCGTCCATTGCACTTTTGACAAAAACCACTTCAACCCGCTTTGATACGCAAAATCAATGTTTGGAGCAGGAACAGCCCGAGGAAGAGAAAGAGCACTCGCTTTGGCAGCCCGATTGTTGCACGATTTCGTTTCCTTCGTTTCTGTTACGAACTGGGCTCATCCGTAATCGGTCTTCCCCTCATTCTTCACTATAGTCTTAGTAAACGATACTTCCGCATACATTTCGTACGCTTCAGTAGTGATTCTAGGCCAAGTTCCGGGTAAGGTCGTAACAGTCGTCCGGTGTGGTTGATCCGGTTGTTTCACCACTTCCCTCATCAATCGATAAGCAAGTTCGAGAAATTTCGCAATACCAACTTCACGCCTTTGTAAACGACGCCACGAAGCACGCCTTTGTAAACGACACCACGAAGCAGCTGGCAGCCTTTCCAAGACAAGTTCTCAGGCAGTGTTTCGCGCCGTTTTTTTCGTTTCCTTCCTTCCCTTCCCTTCCTCCAACGCAGCAATGTCCACCGCAGCCGCACCTCGAACTGAAGCGCAGTGGATGCAGCGCACTGTAAGGACTGAGTTGCAGCGCGCTGTGGTCTGGCTGGTGTGTGCTTTCATGATCCTGACCTCCGTTGCGTCTTGCAAAACTAGCGTGAGAAGCTGCGCCCGATGATGACCAACCGCGGACTCGAGACGACCGGGACCAAGAAGGACTGGGTGGAACGTCTCATGGTTTATGATGCGGAGCAGCAGCAGCAACAGCCGCAGCAACAGCCGCAGCAACAGAAACAGAACTCTGCCTCATACGCTGCCGTCGTCTCCTCGTCTTCAGCAGCAGCACTCTCATCTTCATCAGCAGCAACAGCAGCACCATCAGCAGCAGCATTGCTCTCAACAACAGCACCGCCGCTTGCAACAGCGGCAGCACCAGCATCCTCATCTTCCGCTCCAGCAGTGCCGTCCTCATCGTCTGCTGCAGCAGCCCAGCCGCCATTCGTGCCACCGCTTCAGCCAGCTCAAGGCACCACATTCACTGTTTCCAGTGCGGACTTGGATGGCCTCACTGTTCCGGACGAGATCAAGGCGCTATTGGATTCGCATGGCAAGAGCGTCGAATTGCTCGTTCGCAACAGTTCAAGTGACTTGTTCCAAAGTCTGTTAACATCAAAGCTATCACCCAGGCCTCACTACCTCACCGGTGTTGGTGGTGTCGGCAAAAGCAGTATTCTGCTGATGATGGTCGTGCTGGCGATGCGCCACAACAGGGCCTTCTTCGAGCGCCTCGCTGCTGCTCCTGCTCCTGCTCCTGCTCCTGCTCCTGCTCCTGCTCCTGCTCCTGCTCCTGCTCCTGCTCCTGCTCCTGTTAATGCTCCTGCTGCTACCCCTTTCGATGGCGCCATTTTCCTCATCTACCTGCCTAAGACGGATGCCTTCATTCAACAACCACCTGAAGTTGCGGCTTCTCAACTGATCGGCGATTTGCGAATTGCCAACCGCCGTCTGTTGAGCTCGGGCTTCCTCGATGAGCCCGCGTTTCGGAAACTCAAGGCGGCTTTTGTCGAAGATGATGGGCCCTCACTCAACCAATGGGGTCGCATCAATGCTGCGTTGGTTGGCCTCGAGTCCCAAAGTCACCGTTTCCGTGTCCTCGTCCTCATCGACCAGTGGAATTCGATCATTCATTACAATGCACTTCCTGATGGTCATCGGTTCCAGCTCAAGGCAGACCATCCTGCTCAAGCCTTCTACAAGCTCGACGCTGCGTTCGGTTTCTCGCTTTTCGTTGCTGCAGTCAGCTCCTCGTTCAACATGAGCGCAGACAATGCTTTGAAGGGCGCGCAATTGTCTAAATCTTCGGTTCCCATTGCGCCGCTAACTTCCACAGAGGCTGAGACGCTGCGCGCCATTTGGTACTATCGCAACCCACCGACGAACCAGCCGCGTTTGGAAGTCACTGCCGAACAGATGCAGAGGCTCTTCCTCAAAGTTGGTGGCGTCGCGCGCATTTTGCAGTTTTACGCAGATTCGCGCTACGAGAAGGATTCCGACACCAACTTTGCCACGTTGTGCGTGAATTACTACGACAGCCGACTCAACCGCCTCATCGAGCACTACCGACCCCGTGAGAACTTCAAAGATCTTGTTCAAGACCTTACCACGATTTTCGTGCACGGTCGGCTTTCTGTGCATTTCGCCGACGTTTGGCTGCAGACCGGAATGGTCAAGCGGGATCCTGATGACCTCACGCAATTGATTCCTGTCAGCGACCTCGTTCGCAGAGCTGGAATCACGGTCTTTCGTGCTGAGCGCGGAGGCTTTCTCCACTTGATCTATGCGGTGGCAACCATCCGGTGGCACGCGATAGAGGCATTTTTCTTGCTGCACCTCCGCGATTCGACGGTGTTGTCAGGCGTTTCTCAATCCAGAGCCAGGCTGAGGCTGGCCACGACAGTCAGCGACGTCCATGTTCTCGATCGGTCTGTCGGAGCCGGGAATGTCAAGACGTATCTGCAGACGCACAACAATGGCAAACCGTTCCCTGCGAACACCTTGTTCATTCCTGGCTGGAGCAATCATCCCGTCGCAGACGCAGTGTTGCTGACAACCCGGCTCAACACTACGCCAGCTTTGGTGTTTTTCCAAGTCAGTCAACAATCATACAGCAACCATGCATCGAAGATCCCTGAGCTTGCTACCTCGCCTCTGAGCAACGGCACGTCCGTGATTGACACCTACCGCGAACTGTATGGCATCCACTGTGATAGCGCGTATCAGACACCGGGCATTGCTCAAGGCCAGCTGCCGGATTGCGTCAAGTACGTCTTTGCGACCTCGGACACCAGTACCCGCACGTCGCACTCTGTGTTTTTCATGCAAGCGAGCCATTTGCGAGAAATGGATCCTGCGGGATGGGAGAACATGACGAGATCCAGTCCGTAATTTGCCAATCGCGCTGCATTGTGACGGCTGTCTGTCTGCCTGTCTGTCTGTGGTCAAGCATTTGATGTGTTCTTGGTTAATTCTGTTTGGGGGAATACATGTCTTGTGATTGAGTTGCGATGCAGTTTTGACTCATCGTGTCTTGAGTTTGGCCGTTTTTTCGTTCGTTCGTTCGTTCGTTCGTTCCATTGCATCTGTCCAGTCCAGTCCATGCCGATGTTGTGTTGTTTGTTGTTTCGGTTTCAGGTTTGGTGTCTGTCAGTCTTGTTTTTTGTTTGTGTTGTTGAGCTGTTTTTTTTTTTTTGTACTGTATCAGTTTTGTTTTTGTTTTTCGCATGAACTGTGAGTTTGAAAACCAAAAGTTTTTTTTTTTTTTTTTTTTTTTTTCTCTTAGTACAACTCTGCTATTGTTTTGAATTGAAAACACAACACAAACTCACCCTTTTGTTGTGTTTTTGTTTTGCCGTTTTTGCTTTGACTTGACTTTGACTTTGACCTTGACCTTGACTTTGACCTTGACCTGGCTCATCATCATCATGGACGTGACTTCACCCTTGTGATGACACTTTGCTGCTTACTTGGTGCAAAGTCGCTCGACGGACACTCGGCGGCGGTGCGAACGGCGGTGCGAACGGCGGTGATGCCGGCAACCGCCCGCGCTTGGAGCTGCTCATGGACGAGCCAATGTCGGACGGCTCGACGCCACTCGCGCTGATCAGCGACCTCGATGGCACAGCAGCACGCATGGGCCACCACTCGCTGCTGGCGAACGAGTTCCGCGAGAGCGACGAAGACGAAGACG
>NW_011887308.1:470950-504674 GCF_000151315.2 Capsaspora owczarzaki ATCC 30864 | reverse complement strand
ACTTTTCCTGGTTTGGCATTGCGACAGCTTGGTTTTTGCTGTCGGTCACTGTCACGCCGCTACAGGTCAAGACGATCGCGGGCGACGACGACAAGGGTGTTGCGCTTGGTGGCACGATTGCTGCGGGTGCTTTAATCACCGTGTTCATGTCCCCCTTCATCGGCATGGTGAGCGATCGCGTCACTTTTCGTTTGGGTCGACGACGGCCCTTTATGATTTTCGGAACCATTTTTATGGTCATTTTCTTCATGGCACTCTCTGCCGAGGTCACGCTCATCCCCAACGAAGAGAATTGCGGCACCCAAAGAGTTTATCACAACGCGACTGAACCATCATCGTTTGCCAGTTTTTCTTCATCATCATCATCATCATCATCATCATCATCTTCTTCTTCTTCTTCTTCTGGCACGATTACTTCGACGGCTGCTCTGACGCCGTCGCCCACCGCCTCGCCCGCGGCCAACTATACAGAGTACACTCCGCCGTGCCAGGATGGCAACCTTGGCGTGTATATTGTGCTCTACATCCTTGCGACAGGCTTCTATGTCATCATGGCTGTGCCTTACAACGGCCTGTTGGCTGACATGACCCATCTGACGCGTCGAGGCTTTTCGTCCGGCGCCATGGGCGGGTTTACGGCAGTCGGCTATCTTGTTGGCGCCGCCATCGGCGTCTTTTACGATCAACTCGGGACTGTCGCCGTCTACGCCATCATTTGCGTCATTTTCGTGGCAAGCGAGATGGTGACCCTCTTGACCATTCACGAGCCGAGGCCCGTGGCTGCTCCTCACGCGCCCTTCTCTCTGCGCTCCATCTGGAAGGGCTACACGGACCCGTTCAAGAACTCGGACTTTACGTGGGTGTTTTTGACGCGCTTCCTCGTCCAGCAAGCGTACGGCACCGTCACCTATTTTTTCGCCTTCTGGCTGGAAGATTCCGTCTCGTTGCCGGAAGGAATGACCGCCTCCCGCGCCGTCTCCCTGTTTTTTATGCCGATGCTCATCTCAGCCGCCCCGGCAGCTGTGCTCGGCGGTGTCATTAGCGACCGCCTCGGCCACCGTCGCAAGGCGCTCGTCATCATTTCGGGACTACTCATGACCGTGTGCGCTGTCGGCCTGGCATTTGTGCGAGTGTTTGAGCCGCTCATTCCGCTTTCGCTCTTTTTTGGCATTGGCTACGGCACGTATCTCTCAGTGGACTTTGCCATGGTCATGGACATTCTCCCCGCCGAGAAGGACAATGCCAAGGACATGGCTGTCTGGCACAACGCCATGATTCTGCCGCAGGTTCTGGCCACGCCCATCGGTGGCTTTATTATTGACCAGTTCCGCGATCTCGGCTGCGGCCAAGAATGCGCCTTCAACTATATGATTCTCTTTCTTTCAGTTGCCGTCTATCTAATTCTTGGCTCTGTGTTTGTTTTGAAAATCAAGGGGGTAAAGTAATGCTTTGAACGAAACGTGTTGTTATCGGTGTTTGTGTTGGTGGTTTGAGTGCTTTGTTAGAATGTCCCTTGTCTTTGTTTGTCGGTATTACATGAATCGTCAGATTGCAGTAGCATGAGCGTAAAGATTTCTTCGGAGCGTGGCTTGACCCCACCGGTCTGTCACGGCTTTGTTGTCGTTAGACATATCCGACATAAAGAGACTCGAATCGCACGTGCCAGTAAGTCACACTGGGACGAACTTGAACTTCCCAACCTTCGCGCATTTGTCGGATGATGGGATGAGCCGCAGGCATGATCGTTGCAAGCTCAAGGGTCGTATCGACGACTGTTGGTTTCACTGAGCACTCGTATCGCACAGCGCCTAGCTCGTCTCGGACAATCAAATCAACGACGTGATCAACGAGATGCTCCATGTCACGGAGCACTTGGATGGCTTTCACACGGATCGAACTTCCATCGATGCCTTGAGGCAGTGTGACTTTGAGAGGGAGGGAGGTATCGTCATCAAAATCTTCTCGTTTGGTGCGTTGCACGCCTTGCCAGCAATAGGCCTCAGCCATAATGCGCTCAGCAAGCTCGCCTGGCAGTGCTGGCAGAGATGCGGATTGATTCTTCAGTTCCAATCCACCGATGAGTAAGTGAAACACAGTCCGAAGCTCTTCCGGCGTTGCAAACCGTGGGTGGAAGGAAAACACTCGCGGGTTGATCTGGTTGTCGATGCTGTGCCACGAACGCACAAGCAACCGAAACGAGCCGTCAGCAGTGCCACTGGATGTACATTGCATGAAGCAGTAATCGACCACTTTGGCACCAACCAACTTACTCAACCGTACTCTGGCCGTTGACATGGTGTGCCTCGTCAATCGCTCGAGCAAAAGTATTGCCAATGCAATTTGATCGTAGACTGTCGTTGCGCAATAGGAATATAGTCAGAATGGATGGCAAGGTGACAAAATATGGGGGGGGGGGCGAACGTGGCTCAAAGGGAACGTCGAAGATGAGTAAAGTGCAATGATAGCATCTTACTTGAGATACGTCAGCGTCGTGTTGACTTTGAGTGCCTCAGCAATCGCCTCCGCTCCAACATCGCCAATCTGATTGTCAGGCAAGCTGTCCGTCGCCTCCATCAGTGAGCACACCTTTGCGGAACGCTGCAGGAGCACCCACTCACATACAGCAGTCAGTGCGAGAGGCCTTACTTGAGCCAAGCCAGCCTCTTGTTCACTTTGAGAACCTCAGCAATCGCCTGCGCTCCAGCATCGGCAAACTGATTCTCACCCAGACTGTCCGTTCCCTCTCCAGTCCGTGAGCACTCGTCATGTCCTCAGCTGAAGTCACCCACTCACATGCAGCAGTCAAAGTTCGATGACTTACTCGAGATGAGTCAGCACCGTGTTCGTTTGGAGCGCCTCGGCTATCGGCTGCACACCAACATTGCCAATCCGATTCCGAACCAAACTGTCCATCGGTGAGCCATTCTTAACGCCCCTCTGCTGAAAGCACCCCACTCATATGCTTCAGTCAAAATAAATGAGGCGAGTTACTAGAGCGTAGTCAGCGTCTGGTTCAATTTGAGTGCTTGAGCAATCGCCTGAGCGCCGGCGTCGCCAATCTGATTCTCATTCAGACTGCTCATCCTCTCCATCAGTGAGCCACTCTTGTTGTCCCTCTACTGAAATCACCCACTCACATGCACCAATGAAGTGAGACGCTTTACTTGAGCTTAGTCAGCGTCGGGCTCACTTTGAGTGCTTCAGCAATCGCTTGGGCTCCAGCATCGCCAATCTGATTGGTGTGCAGACTGTCCATCCCATCCATCAATGAGCACTCTTCTGAATCATCTACTCACATGCATCAGTCAGCGTGAGGTGCCTTACGAGAGCTCAGTCACCGTTACGTTCACTTTGAGTGCCTCAGCAATCGCCTGCGCACCAGCATCGCCAATCCGATTTCCACCCAGACTGTGCATCCCCTCTCCATCCGTGAGAACTCTGACTTCCCTCTGCTGAAATCACCCACATGCATCAGCAAACGATGAGCAGAAACGTACTTTGGCACAGTCAATGCCGTGTTCACCTTGAGTGCCTCCGCAATCGCTTGAGCTCCAACGTCGCCAATCTGATTTAGTTGCAGACTGTCCGTCTCGTCCATCAGTGGGCGTTCTGAACATCCTCCGCTGAATCACACACTCACAAGCATCCGTCAAAGAGATGGATGACTTACTAGAGCTGAGTCACTGTCTTGTTCACGCTGAGTGCCTCAGCCAGCGCCTGCGCCCCAACATCGTGAATCTGATTTGCGTACAACCTGTCCCCATCCACATCCACTCCACCAGTGAGAGCTCTGAATGCTCTCTGCTCTCTGCTAGCATCACTCCGCGTGAGATGCATTACCGCAGCACAATCACCGTCGTGTTCACTCTGAGCGCTTCAGCGATCGCTTGAACGCCAGCGTCGCCAATCTCGTTGATACTCATACTGTTCATGCCCTCCAATCAGTGAGCCATTCGTACCGTCCTCTGCTGGATCGCCAGCTCTCATGCACCAGTCAAAGCGAGATGACTTACTCGAGCCGAGTTACGGTCATGTTCACTGTGAGCGCCGCAGCGATCGCTCCTGCTCCATCATCGCCAATCCGATTGTCGCCCAAACTGACCCATCCCTTCCATCAGTCAGTCCTCTGTTCAACATTGTCAGTACAGTTGAGACGTCTTACTAGAGCTGAGTTACTGTCGTGTTCACCTTGAGTGCCTCAGCAAGCGCCTGCGCACCAGCAGCCCCAACCCGATTCGAGCGCAGACTGTCCATATCCCCCCCCCCGCGGGTCCATCCGTGAGCCACTCTGAAAAATGCTCTCGGTCGCAAGCACCCTCTCACATGCATCAGTCCAAGCGAGACGCCTTACGAGAGCCAGGTCACCGTCGTGTTCACTTTGAGCGCCTCAGCAATCGTCTGCGCGTCTGCGTCGTCAGCTTGGATGTCACTCATCCTGACTCCGGTTCGTCCAGTTCGTTAAACACATGCGCTGTCACACTGTTCCAATGAGTTCGGCCTTTACTTACGACAGCGGTCCAGTCTCATTCATGACTTGGTCATGCAACTCGCGCTCTCTCAGAGTCATTCTCTCAAACGCTGGAAGTTCATGAACCATCTTTGTGATCAACAAACAAGGACTGCAACCCTCAAATTTGAGGGCAAAGAAGCGATTAAATGCACTTTTCGCTTCGACACTTTCCAGATTCGTGCATTGCATTCAAGTTCATAGTCGGTGAGCAAAAAAATGACGGGAACAATGGAGATGCACTTTTGTGTGAAACAGACAACTTTGACTCAGTCCCTCTCTCTTTTTCTCTCGATAAATTTCTTGTACCTATTCTCTATATTCGGGTGGAGCAGGATCTGATTCGAAACAAGAGGGATTTCCAATGATTTGCCGTCAGACATATCCGACATACAGCGACTCAAACCGCACATCTCGCGCAAACTTGCTGGGCCGAACTTGAACTTCCCAGCCCTCCCGTATTTGTCGAATGATGGGATGATCCGCTGGCCAGATCGTCACGGATTGGAGCGTCGAATCGACGAGTGTCGGTTTCGCAGCGCATTCGTATTGAACCGCTCCTTGCCCATCGCGAACGATCAAATCAAAAACGCTGTTATTTGTGACGTCGCTAAGTTCCTTTCTGTCACGAAGTACTTGAATCGCTTTCACACGGATCGAAGTGCCATCGATGCTCCGAGGCACTGTGACTTTGAGCGTATCGGCGGGGTGACTGCTCGCAAACTGCAAGCGTTTGATGTGCTGCACGCCTTGCCAGTAAAACGCTTCGTCCATAATTCGCTCAGCAAGCTCTTCTGGTAGTGCTGGTAGTACTGGTAGCGCTGATAGCGACGAGGATTGATGCTGCTGCTCTAGTCCGCTAATCAGCAAGTGAAACACAGTTTGAAGCTCTTCAGCCGTTGCTGACCGTGGAAACAATGAGAATGCAAGCGGGCTGACCTGGTTGGAGAAGCTGTGTAACAACGAACAATCAAATTAAATGAGCAGTCGGCCAATTGGTTGCCTGAGCATTCCGATGCCTTGGCAAGCACAACTTACTCGACTTCACACGTGTCATAGATTGTGCATGCCTCATCAAGAGCGTTAGCACCAGCGTTGCCAATGCAATTGTATCTTAACCTGTCGCTCAATAGGTGAGCATGACGTCCAAAAAAACAAAACAAAACGGAAAAAAAAAAAAAAACGAAAAAAGGCAAGGTCTGGCTGAACCTGGCTCGGTGTCGAGACAAGGCAAAGTGCACAGCAACTTACTCGACCTCAGCGATTGTCTTGTTCACTTTGAGTGCTTCAGCAATCGCCTGCGCTCCAGCATCGCCAATCTGATTCCGCTCCAGACTGTCCATCCCTCCATCAGTGAGTAACTCTGAATTCCCTCTGCTTCAATCCTCCACTCAACGTGCGTCAGTCACAGAGAGATGACTTACTCGAGCCAAATCAGCCTGGAGTTGACTTTGAGTGCCTCAGCAATGGCCAGTGCGCCATCGTCGCCAATCTGATTGTCATGGAGGCTGCCCCCACCCCCTCTCCATCAGTCAGCGCTCTGAATGTCCTCTGTTGAAACCACTCCCCTTCCATACATCGTGAACGTGAGACGCCTTACATGAGCTGAGTCGCTGTTGAGTTCACCTTGAGTGCCTCAGCAACCGCCTGCGCACCGGCATCCCCGACCCGATTCTCATTCAGCCTGTCCATATCCGTGAGCGCTGTGAATGCCATCTGCTGCCCCACATGCATCAGTACATGTAAGTTGCCATACCCTAGGACAGTCACCGCCTTGTTCACTTTGAGTGCCTCAGCAATCGCTTGGGCTCCCGTGTCGCCAATCTGATTCCGCCCCAAGCTGCCCATACACACACACACACACACCTGTTGTGAGCCATTCTGAGCGCCCACTGCCGCAATCACCCGCTCACATGCACCAGCAACAACAAGATGCACTTTACTTGAGCTGCGTCAGCGTCGTGTTCGATTTCAGTGCTTCAGCAACAACCTGCGCTGCAGCGTCGTCCATCTGAGACCAACTCAAACTGACCGTGATCTCGTCAACAATCGCACCGTCATCACACTGTCCCAATAACTTTTTTTTATTTTTGCTTTTGCTTACTTGAGCCATTCATTCGCATTCTTGACTCTGTCGTACAACTCGCGCTGTTTTGGAGTAAGAATTTGAAACGACAGCATCCGAAAAGCTTTGACAATTCAGGACTGGTTCAGTGGAAAACCCTAGATCTATGAAAAGCAATGCTGGACATCCACAACTGAAGCATGCTATCGTACACGATGCGAAGAATATCGCAAGGTATACATGGTCTACGTAGACGAACCAGTAGTAGCCTCTTGCTCGTTGCAAGTGTCGTGAAAAATGAAAACCGGGCACGAAATGGAACCAAGTTGTGTCAAGTCTGGCAGTCGCTGTGTTTCGCGCTCTTGCGATTTCGCCATCAATGGATTTCTAGCATCCAAGACCTCATATCGTGTCTATAATGTATTTATTTAACAATAGATCGCAAGGCAGATCGGTAAGCAAAAAAAGGAAAAAACAAAAAAGATCGACAGTACCACGTTTCCAACATCCATTCCATCTTTCCCCCTTCTGCCGTCCCGAAGTCGGTGATTCTAGTGAGCAGACAAACGTGGCTGACTACTGAATCCCCGAATGCGATTGATTACCTGGGCGGGCGAGTGTGGACAAAAACTCGCAAACTCTCACATGCACGAAAGTCAAACGCTCTTCATGAACGCTCGAATCGCTTCAAGCGGAATGCCATGACGGTTTGTTTTATCATCCCAACTCGAATGCATCCCAACAATTAGTCCGTCCTCGTTCACAATCGGGGCACCGCTGTGACCCCAATATGTCCAGCACGAGTGAATAAGTTGACCAATCTCGTCGTTCCGGTGCAAATCTTCGCCGCTCGACTGGTATCCAAGAATCACACCACGCGAGGTGAAAAACAATGGATAGTTTGACGCTTCGTCGTCAGAAGCAGGCTGCCCAATGCAGAATGCAAGCGAGCACGGGAGAGCGCCCTGGCTAGCAAGCGAGGCAAATGGAAACGAAATGTTGTCCGACGCGCGAACGACTTTCCGATCCACCTGCACAACTCGCATCAACGCACAGTCGCGCACGTCATCCTTGGCGACACATTCGACGACACACTTGCGCCCATCAGGGAAGAGGACGATTCGACGAGCTCCGATCGTTTCGTCGTCGAGGCAATGCGCGCAAGTCAAGATTAAGCCATCCTTGCTGACGCAGACGCCTGTCCCGGCGTGATCTTGTGCAAAGATGACGGTTGCGTCCAGCAAGGCAGACAGGCGCTCCAGTAGTCCAGGGTGACGTCTGTAGATGTACTTTGGGACTTCGTTTCGGATTTGAGCAACGTAGTCCGGACGATGCTCCACAATCTCGCGCGATTTTGAGCACGCAATCGCATACTCGGGCAAGGAGCTGAGCGTGGCCATCGAGGACGGCAACAATGACTTTGCTGGTTTGCTGAGAAGAGGCCGCAGCAACTTTCCGAGGACAACAGCAACGAAAAAGAAAGACTGAAACAGATTGTTTCAAACAATCCTAAGTTGTATTTGGTGAATTGACTGGTTTTTTTCCAAAAAAAGAACAACAAAACGACGGAACGACGTCGAGCAGCATAGCGAGAGTGCAACGTATTGGAAAAACGAAAGTAAGCTTGATATGGCTTGTCTACATTGCACATGGACGTTGAGGCAACGTTGATATTGCGGTTGTGAAGTACATGTACAATAATACAGCAAAAGCTGCTACGCTCTTTTGGGAAACGAAGAAATTCAAAGCCGCTACTCAGTGCTGCCCGTCGGCAGGCGCGAGCTCGGCAACAAGCGCATCAACGTTCAGGCCAAAGTTTGTCCACGCATTGGAATGAAAGTGCAGGATTCCAAACGCGTCCTTTTCAAGCTCGGTGGGTGATTGGTTGGGCTTGAGCAAGGCCGAAAGCAGGTTTCCCTTTGTCGTTGGATACCGCTCAGCAAGCGTTCGTGGAACAGGTGCTGGAGCAATGGTTGGCTGGTTTGACAGTTTGCCGGCATCAGCCACTGGCTGCTGAGGTTGGTCATGCGGTGCAGTCCGCTTGATCATTGCAAGAAGCGCCTTTGAGACTTGCAGCTGCTGGGCTGCGAGTTCGTCCGGAGACAACGTGGTTGGAGGAGGCATCGGCGAAGGGGCTTGGATGGGCGTTGCGGACGCGCTACTACGCGAGCCAACCCCCAGGATTGCTTTTAAATTCTGCGAATGGTCCAAGTCGCTGGCAACGCGCTGGGGTGGAGGAGGAGCTGAAAAGTTTCGTCAACAGAAAGGAAGGACGCAATGTTGTCCCACACATTGAGTTTTCAGTGGGCAGCAAATCTGGCAACGTTGCAAAGACCAACCAAAACAAAAGGCACCCATACATGGTTGGACGTGATAAGAGCCGAGTTGCGGCTCGGTAGCAGGTCGAGGCAGGATGGATTTGGGAGGGGCATTCTTTCCACTCTTCGTCTTCTTGACCCAGTCCTTCAGGGGTCTGGAAGAAAGCATTGGTTGATTCGTACGTGAGTCGATTCAAGTGCGGTCAAACAATCACACGATGCTACTCACTGAATTTGCGGTAGAACAAGCCAGAAAGCCTTGGCGCGCTTGTCGCCTTTGCGGTAGTCCTGGAAGGTTGGGAGTGATTGGACTGGGTGCCATTCGATGGACTGAATGCAGATGCAGAACAAACAAAAAAAGAAAAAGGAACGAGGGGACAGAGGTTGTGGCTGTCAGCCTCCAATGCAACAGCCTCGGGCATAGCAGCAGCCGCCGCTGCTTACGCTAATTTCGTTGCGGGTTTTCGTTTCAAAGACGGAATCTTCTGGAACATTCTGAACCAAATAGAGGCGACTCAGCTGCTCTTGGACTGTCAACTCGATATACGGGCTGCTGGGGTTTGCAAGAGTCGTGATATCAAATCCGGTCTCTTCCATAACCTCACGAGCGGCGCAATCAAACGCGTCCTCATCCTTGTTCACCTTCCCTCGAGGGAAGGCCCATCCGGCGTTCTTTCCAAATCCTTTGACCATTACGCACTTGGGGTTGGAACAGAGTCAGGGAACCACCACATCAGCGCGCGTTTCACAAGACCAAAAGAAGTCGTCAACAATCATGCGAAAACGCGTCACATACCAAGTCCATTGAGGGATTTAAAAGAATAGCGCCATAGACGGGGACTCGGACCTTGTACTGGATGAAATTGGCAAAAATCTCGTCGGCGTTTTGCGCATACTGTCGGAACTCTGGAATGTGATGAAAGAGTGCTCACAACAACCAAATCGAAAAGCCACACAAAACGAAAGGATCACAATGGCAAGAGATGCAGCATCAAGGAAGCGAAAAACGCGGGGGAATCGGCAGAGAACAGAAACAACGCAACGACACAATGGTCAAGAACTCCAAAAGGCTCGAGGCTTCTGTGATAGGAGCCCAGTGCATGCATCAACATCATCATCATCATCGAGTCCAACCAGCAGCGCAACTCTCCAACAAGCAACAAGCAGAGTGAACAATCTGCGCCGATATTTTTTGTGGCAAACGCCTTCAGGGAGAACTTTGGCAGGGCGGGGTTTTGCAGACGGTAAAAGTCGAGGTAAAACCAATGGGCCTGCTCAATGGCAAAGAGAATACGCTCGAATGACGAGAGCTCGTCTTCTGGAATTGTCGTGAGGAATCGACTGTTTCAGACAGAAAACAAACCAAGTCGCGCAGAATAAGTACGTTCAACCTCCGTTCCCTATTGGCAAACAGTACTCGATGCACCGACTCCACTTGAGCCATTCATTGAGATTCCAGCACTTTTTTTTGCTTTGGACTGCCTGACCTGCACAGGTCGTCCAATGCGTTCTCCAGCGAAACGGCTTCGGAGGGGGTTTGTGACGTCAACTGCTGCAGCTGCTGTTGCTGCTGTTGGACCGGCGTCTGGTGCAATGGAATTGGCTGATGCTGTTGATGCTGTCCTTGTGATGATGACGACGATGGCGGTGGTGGTGGGCCAGGCGACATCATGCTGGACCAGGCTGGAGCAGGCTGCTGCATCATGCCCATCCCCATCCCCATCCCCATCCCTATCCCCATGGGCTGCATGGGTGGCATTGGCTGCATTGACTGCATCGGTGGCATTGGCTGCATGGGCATCATCATCATCATCATCATGGGATGGGGTTGCAGCACTGCTGGTCCTGCGCCTGACTGCTGCTGCTGCTGCTGCTGCTGCTGCTGTGGCTGCCAGCCCATCATATTGCCTGGTGGATGCTGCATCAATGGCTGTGCAGGATGCAATGGCAGCGGTTGTCCTTGAAACGCCATTCACAAACCCCCCAGCTCAGAGATTGCGACTTGAGGAAGGACCAAAAAAAAAAAAAAGGTGACTGAGAATCTGCCATTCTGAGAAGGTTTGAAATATCAGTTCACACGGCTGATCGACCCAACCAAGTCGTTCCCCAGTGTCGACGACCAGCAGTAGAATGAGTGCATCAAGCATTGGGGGTTGACGTTGTCTCGCTCAGCACAGCCCTGCAGCAACCCCTGCAGTCTCCGCCACACTTCCCACCTTTTCCACCTTCAAGTACTGTACGTCCATCTGATTTTGTTCCTTTTTTATTGTTCATTTCCAACGATGCATCTTGATCTCGGTTGCTCAGATTTTCAGTCTTTCCTCGTCAAAATACAAAATGCTGCACGAGTCTGCCATTCGCTCGTACTTTCTGGGCCTCGTCGGCGGAGCGGGCATCTTGGTCACCCTTGTGCACTGCGAGTGAGTGTGGCGGGGAGGTTGGGGGCGGGGAGAGAGGGGACTCTTGGAATTGATGCTTGGCTGTCTGGCTTGAGCCTCCGTCCCCCCCCCCCAAGTCAGCCTAGTCGCTTGGTCTCATTTTCCGTGTGCTCGCTCCGCTTTTGTCTCATGCTGTCGTTCATTTTGTTTTGGGGGGGGGGTGTCTGACAGGGTCTGGACGTGGGGCGTCTACATGCTCGCAATGTCCGTCTTCCACTTTGGTGAATTCTACGTCACGGCCAGGTTCAACAGCAAAGTCGTCAATCTCGATTGTAAGATGGGCGCGGCAAAGCATGGAGGATGTTTGTGCATCGTGTACCGTGGCGACGAGTTTTGTTCCGCGACTCGGATCTTGCAATTTTGACGAGGACTTGGAAAAATTTTGGCTCAGATTGACAGCAATCCTCACCAATGTCTCATGCATTTGGTGATTGCTTGTCAAAACAGCCTTCCTCCTGAATCACAGCAACGAGTACCTTATTGCCGCTGCTGTCAGCTGGGCCGAGTTTTGGCTCGAGCAGTGGCTCTTCCCATCCGTCAAGCAGGTTTCTGGATTGGTTTATCTTGGTGCGTTTCAGAGCTTTGAAGCCAGTTCTCAGCACATTGCACCATTGCACAAACCTCGAAGACCCTCACATTCAAATTCACTATCCCTTGGATGCAATGAATTTCACTCTGATCCAGGCCTCGTCTTGATTGTGGTTGGCGACGGCATTCGCAAGTACGCAATGTACACGGCTGGAGTCAGCTTCAACCATCTCGTGCAAGACACCAAGAAGGACGATCATACCCTCATCAAGCATGGCCTTTACGGGTATGTTGTTGTTCATTTCGGATGGTGTCCTCTCGCTCGGTAGCTCCGTCCGTCGTTACATCTCGGTACTGACGTTGCTGGGTCATTGCGTGCACTCTCTAGTATCGTTCGCCATCCTTCGTACATGGGTTGGTATCTCTTCAGCGTCGGCACCCAGCTGCTTCTGGTCAACCCTGTCTGCCTCGTCGGCTACGCTGTTTTCATTTGGAAGTTTTTCAGCGAGCGCATCGTGTAAGCGCGATAGTTGCTCCTTTGTTGCTGCCTTGTTGCTGCTTTGTTAAGAGTCGAGGGGTCTGTTCTGCTCGGGCTGACGCGTGGCGAAATTTTTGCAACCAACAAAATTTCAGATCGGAAGAGTACTATCTTCTCCGTCACTTTGGCGAAGCCTACAGGGATTACCAAAAGCAAGTACCCCTCACCGGTGTTCCATTCGTGCAAGGCTGCGTGCCTGTGGTGACTCGTACTCCCAAGCAGGAGTGAATCGAAGTGTTTTCGGAGATATGGAAAAAATGCGCCTTCATAACGTTGCCTTTCCCTCTTCCCCGCACCTCAATACACTTCAACGATGTTGCACCGTGTTTGGAACTGCTCATGTGCACACTGCTATCCGTTTGTGCTTGTTGAAATCAACAATAATCTCGTTTCGTGGTCAATGTTTCAAGTTTCCCACCCCACCCCCCTCCAAATCCGCTCACTGTTCCCTTTGACTCCTCCCGATCCAGTCAAAGTCTTTGGGTTTTGCTCTGCTCAGTCTTTCCAATACACTGTTCAAATGGCAGAGATCATTTCGGCCTTCCCGCCTCCTCCAAAGGCGTACCTGCAGTACACTGACGAGAACGTTGCTGAAGGCACTGCGCCACAGCCCCCGCCGCCCGTCACTGGCGACTACACCATGTTCCGAATGATGTTCAAGGTCAGTGAGCAGCAGCAGCAGCAGCAGTAGAAGCAGTAGAGGCGGCCGAGCATGGCTTCAATCTGACGCGTTGGGCGTCGCGTCCCACTCCGAGCTCCGACCATCGCGTCCGTGATGACTGAACTGAACATTTGTTCTGACGTCATGTGTTCAAATGTCCTTGTGCGATTGTTGCAGACGGACGCCCCGCTCGTGCCGTCGCTCGAGAGTCTGAACGTGACGCGGCTCTTCCCGCCAGAAGCCAGCCTCGGTACAGACCTCAGATGGAACTCTGCAGTCATTCGTGGGGCTCTCCAACCAGTGTGCTGATTGTTCTTGTTTGTGGAATTTGTTTGGGGGGGGGAGGAGAACAGATCGCAAAAGCGAGCTCAAAAAGCTCAACCGATCCGTTGTTTTCAACTTTCTGGAGCTGCTCGACACGCTCTGTCGCAATCCCCCAATGGTAAACGTTAGATCGACTACAACAGATTGCGTCTCAGGCACTTGACGAGTGCGGTGACGGTGTGAGTTGCCAACTCCTGGTGGAATTTCCTCAATTTGAAACCAAACAAATGTGACTCTCAACGCAGGTCGCCGACAAGCTCAAAGATATCGAGCTGCTGTTTATCAACATGTACCATCTCGTGAATGAGTTTCGTCCTCACCAGGTACGGCGGTGCATTGGAGCGCGTGGCATTGACTGTTGAAGACGTGGAATTGACAAATCCTCCCCTCTTTCTGATCCCTATGGATTCCGCAGGCTCGAGAAACACTCCGTACCATGCTGGAAGAGCAGCAAGCTCAGCGAGAAACTGCGGCTGCTGAAATCGATCGGTATGTGCACGCTGTCTGAAAGTTTTGCCGCTCGAGCTATCTCTGTGCTGCTGACTTTTTTTTTCTCTCTCTTTTCAATGCGCCTCTTCGACCGCACAGTTGCATCAAACAAGTAGATAGCCTCATTAGTGACGGCCTTGTTGCAGCCAAGACGCGCGCAGATGCGTTGGAAGCGGACACGGCACGCTTGCTGCCTGAGAGCTCAACTGCAGTTGCCCCGCAGCGCAAGCGAACCCACTCGGAATCAGACCGCGATGGTGCTTCCGTTGACGGGGCAGCAGCATCCGACTTGACAGCAAACACAGACACCGCTGCCGAAGCTGTCTCTGCGCCCACCGCCAAGCGAAGAGCGCTGGAGGGCTCCGACGGTCCGCAAGTCGTCCATGAGGCCTCCGACGATGACATCGAGTCGCTTGTTCACGCCGCATTCATCAAGCGGATACACTTGCTAAGCGCGCAAGCCGCTTCTTCATCATCATCATCATCATCATCTTCTTCTTCAACGTCGTCATAATTTGCCAGGAAACCAACAAGTTGTCATATCAAACAGCGCTTATTCATGTATTCACACGACAGAGTAAATTTAACTGTACGCTCAAAGCCACTCGACTAGAACAACCTAGGCTTTGGCTGACATCTGCATGGCCGCATGCACGCGTGTAAACAACCGGTTGGCCATATCAAACTCTGTTCCGGCCTTGTCGAGTGTCTGTAGCAACTGGCCGGCCTTGTGTTCGTTCCCGCGTCTTCGATGAAGCATGGCCAGCTCAAACAGGGCGTTGGGAATGGCCTGACGCTCGCGTTTTGGTGTTCCTTCATACGCCACAACCGATTCCAGAAGCTAACACGGGGAAAACGAGAAAACGTTGAGCAAATTTGTCGACCTTCCATCGCACTCACCAAACGAGGAAAGAGGCATACCTTTTGAGCCAATGCATCCTGTCCTTCACTAGCCGCGACCGCGCCCTGGAGCAATCCATTGACCAATAGCATTTCGGGGTCGCTACAAGTTGTGGCATGAACTGCACAGTTCAGACAGCAAAAAAGCAAAGCATCAAGAGTGAGCAGTCAACATGCAGTTTTCACCCGACAGCCCCCCCCTCCCACCTCAAACACACCAAAGAATAGACTTCCTCACATTGGAGTTGATGAGCAACCATGGGAAGCGCGTTGCCCATCAGTGGCAAAGCACACCACAAATGAATCAGCTCCACAAGTAAAAATAGAAACTCCGACTGGAGTGGTAAACTCGTCAGCTGCTTGTCTTGAGGATAGAGCGCGGTATAGTGCTGACTTCGTCGGAGGACAAATTTTTCGACGGGCACAATTTTCCCGCCGAACGCGCGTTTGATCAATCCGGGCACCGTTGCGAACAGTGTGCAAGCTTGCCGAGACTGTCCACTTAGTCCAACGCAGAGCGCAAGCATGTACGTGTACAGGGCCTTGCCCCACTTGCTCTCCTGCAAGAGGATGGAAAACCAAAATTCGGCAGCTTCGACATTGAGCATGAGCAAGTTCACCCAGCCCATCTCGTACATGCACATGTGTCGAAGCGGACGCTGCGTTTCCTTCTCGAGTGCGTCTTGCAGCACAGCATTGGCCTCGACGAGACGACGGCGCACGCGCAGGGTGCGAGCTCGTATCACCAGGAAGAGCGTGCCCGAGTGGTACTTTTCGAGGCACCGCTCAAGGATGCGTTCGCACTGCAGCAATGACGGATCGATCGTGACACCTTCATCGGGTGCACTGTCAAGAAACCACTCTGGCTTTTGCGTGGAGCCCATCGTCAAGCCAGAGCACGGATACCAAAAAATCCACGCAGGATCTGCCTGCGCGCCGCTGCCGTCAATGTCAGCGGCCATGGAGAGGATGGACGAGTCTTGGGCAGAGCGTGGTGTGGTGCGTGTGACGGTGCCGCCAAAGTTGTTGGCGTGCCAGGTGAGCGGAACAAACTGCCCGACGCCGTTGAACAACCAGAGCAGCGCGAGGGCGGAAAAGGACGCATGAAAGCAGCCGGAAGAGTAGCTCTGCCACAATGCAATCAGTCCACGCGTGCGGTCACCAGAAAACCCGAGAAAGCTGACAAACTTGGTCAAGTGTGGCGGGATGAGCGAAAGGGCAACGTTGAAGAGCCCGGTGCCAAACCCGACCAACTCTCGAAGTCGATACGGATCCTCAATATTTGGAAGGGTGTCGCTCGCGGCACTCTGCGTGCCACGCTGGGACTCAAGGAATGGGAACGGGTCGGACGCGCTTCGCGACGGGAACGGCGGCAGCAGTTGTGACGAGAGCAGCGTTTCAATGCCGGCAATTCTCTCCTGACATCGACTGTATGCCTTCCATGCCTTGCGAATGAGCAGGCCGCCGCGAACAAAACCCATGACGGACTCTTGCTGGACGATGGTGACCAGCCCGAGCAGCAGGTTTGTATCTCCGAGCGCGCACTTGCGAATGATTTTCGCGCGCGCCTTGGCCAGTGAACGCCGCGCGGCTGCCTCTGTCGCACCAGGATCGCTTGCGCTTGCACTGGGCAGTACGACCGAGCCACGATTGCCCGCCCCAGAGGCAGAGGAGCCAGTCTTGCCAGCAGCCCGATTGCTCGCGTTCCCGCCACTCCCGCCGCCACCAAACAGCTTGGACGTGAAGGACCACGCCGATCGTGTGACGCTGGCCGTGATGCCATCGCTCTCGTCGTCGTCCAGATCGTCGTCCAGATCGTCGTCGAGGAGCTCCGCTGCTCCTGCTGACGCTGCGTCATCACCGGGATGGAGCTTTGACGCGACCTGGCTCGCCTTCCCGCTGCACAGCTGCTCGGTCGCAGCGAACGCCGTCTTGGCGAGCTCCATATCGTCGTCCTCGAATGTAATCAATGCACGCTGGTAATTGATTGATTTTATGATTTTGGTGTGTGTGTGTGTGTGTGTGTGTGTGTGTGTGTGTGTGTGTGTGTGTGTTGTGAGGGAGGTGCGGAACAAAAAACCGACCAAACACCAAAAGAGTCAGTTCAAATAACAGTGCAGTGCCGTTGGGAAGGGGAGAAAGGACGGGTGCGGGTTTGTTTTTGTACCATGAAGGCGACGTAGGAGAGGCCGAGCGAGTGGAGCGGCGAAGCGTCGCTGTGGACGCGGAAGTGGGCAGCGGCAGCATCGAAATCGCCGCCGACGAGGAGGCTCAGACCAGCCGCAGCGTGCTGCTCGACCACGTCCATACGCAAAAATAGGAGTAGTAATAGTAGTAAAAGTAGTAGTAAAACCAGGAATCAAAAGCCAGAAGAGATAAAGCTCGCAAAAGTGTTGCCAGCCAAAAAGGTCAAGATTAGATATCAGGATTGAAAAGACTGAATGTAACCTGCATTACTGAAAGATCAAGCGCTGTCATGTGCGACCCAAGTGCACTTGTTTGAATACAGCTGCAGTGCTCAGGCGAGTATTGACCCCCTCTCACACAGTCTTTAGACTTTGGCGCGTTTTGGACGGGTTGTTCGACTTTGAATGTGATGCGCGGCGCTGATTGCTGACCCGTTGCAATCCGTTACATTCACACTTGTCACCGAATTCGCATTGTAATTGTAAATGGATTTGCACGACCATCGGATTGGTCCTTGTATGGATTTGCATTGAGTTTCGTTTCAGCTCAGTCCATTTTTCCCCCTCCACCCCGACCTTCCCTCTCTTTCTTATTCCATGTCCGCATCGGCGAGCAACATCCCGCGCACGCTCAACCGCATCTCGTCCACCGTGTCGACCATCCTTGCCCGCGTTGCTGCCAACTCTTCGACTGCCTCGAGCCAGCCCTTCAAGCTTATTCCCAAGCTCCCCTCTGCCCCGCGCACTGCCACCGCCCGCCGTGGAGCATGGCAGCCCAGCCCGGCCCAGCAGGCGGCCCAGACCAAGCAACAAAAGTAATCCTGACCGAGCGCGTCCAGGACACGGTCAAGGCTGTCGGCGGCCTGGCGAGGCAGCTCCGCAAGGGCGCGCGGTCGGATGAGGTGAGGAGCCCAATGCCTTCCTTCTACCTACCACCACCCACCACCCACCACCACTGATGCCATGGAAGGAGCGGGGACGAGTTGTGGGCTCCTTTGCTTGGGTGCGATGGTTGGCTCTGTTCGTCCCAAAGCCGCGGTCATTCGCTCGATCAGCAGCGATCGCAGCATTTCGTGCCCTGCTCCTGAACCCGAGGGGGTTTTGCAACGGGCTCGATCGGCCATGAGACTTGGGGGGGTGGAGTCGCCGTGTTGGCAATGTGGTGGTGTGATGGGCTTTGGAGCATCTGAGGTGGGGGTTGAGGAGCGAAGAAGAAGAAGAAGAAAAGGGGGGCGAAAAGGGCCTACTTGTAGTGAGCCGTTGGTATCCTGCTTTGTTTGGACTAGAACGTTGCTTGCGTCGATACCCTGCTCACTCACTAAATCCATTTCCCACTTGAACGTTTTGATTCTTATTGATGCCGTTGACTTTGCAATTCAGGTGTTGGCACAAACGTTGAGTCATTTTGCGTCGCAAGATGCACCGATCCAAACAACGCAACAGGTAAACAAGCGTACCACATCCGCGCTGCTGGATGAACATTCTGCTATTTGCTTTGAGAAATCCCTTTTGTCTGACACTTGACTCGTGATGACGATGACAATGATAACAACAGACGCTAGTGCGCATGGAAATTGTTCTCGAGTCCATGCAAAAGCAATGCGATGAGTGGCTCGCTGTGCAGCAGCGAGAATTGTTCTCCCCAGCCACTTCAACGTCTACTCCACCACCTTTGTCTCACCCGCCCGCCTCTTTCATGTCCCCCGCCCCTAGCTCTCGCCTTCCGTCTTCATTCTTGACCTCGTCCACTCTGTCGTCTCCTTCGGTTACTTCTCCACGCTAAAATTACCCCCTTTTTTTTTACCCTCCTTTTGTCATTTTTGTCCTTTCCTTTGTCTCAATACACGAAAAATCATTTGTTTTTGTGCTGTGCTCCGCTGCGTCATGTATAGTGTATGTTCATCACTGGCCATTCCTCGGAGCTTTGTGTGTTCGCTTTAAATCCAAACGTAGAACGCTTGGGTTTGCTGATCATTCAACAACGCTGCTCATACCCCCCAACCGTACTGTAGTGAATCACTGGTCAGTTCAGTTCAGTTCAGTTCAGTCACATTTTTTTCACAGAATGGAACTGGTCAAGGAGGCGCTGCAGCCGTGGCTCGAGTCCATCGATCTGGACATGTTCGAGCCCGCCAACCTGCTCTCGCTGGCGACAACGCTGCCAATCTTCCCAATGTTCTTTGTTGCGCACTGCCTCTCGACTGCCGCCGCAATCCGCAAGAGCGATCCCAACGCGCGCCGCTTTGCCGTCACCAGTCCGATCGCCAGCATCCTCGGCTACTGGCTCTGCTGCATCGGGTCTGGTCTGGCCGTCGATGTCGTGCTGGGCCAGCCATTCAAGTTCCTGCAGAACGACTACGAGTTCAAGGCTGTTCTGATTTGCTGGTAATGGATGAAGACGCAAAAGTGGCTGGCGTAGGAGGACGAGGGGCGTGGGCGGGGATTGTCTCAGATTCTCAGACAGGGGGGAAGTAGAGAAAGTAGAGTCCGAGTCTCTCTCAGCTCTCATGCTGCACTGCAACATTGAGACAGTACATGTATTTGAATGTCGCTCACAACATCTAGCCTTGCTCTTTGATTCGTTAGGCTTTGCGTGTTCCTGTCCCCGTTTGACCTTGGCTACAAGCTGTGCCATTTTGCTCCAGTCAAGGTAGGAGCATTGTATCGTGGCTTTTGTTCAGCAATTCGGCATCCCGACAAAACTTCTGACTTTCTGGCTTTTCAACTTGCGCGACGTCAAGATTCTCCTCACGATCGGAAAGGAGATTCGCCGCGCTCGCAAGGTCCAAGACGGCGTTTTGGCCGCTGGTAGCACAAAGTACTTTGTGGCTCCCATTGTGTGCGGCACGTTGAACGGTAGGTCGTGTTTTTGCTGCCAATCGTGTTTTTGCCTTTCCCTGTGCTATCAGTCCGATGCTTTTCCAATCTGCTCACCTCGCATCACTCGACCTCCCGTGCGTGAATGCATCCACTTGTGCATTCGCCGCAGGTGCGGGCTCGTCCATCTTCTCTGTGATTGATCAGGCTTTGCGCGGGGCTCCTATTTCAGTCGACCTGCGTGCCCCTGAGCTGTGAGTCGCGGTGTTTGATAGGTTCTATGGGCCTTGCTTTAAGTGCACGTGTTGCGCTTGTTGAAACCTGATGACTGATGATGCATCGCTGCTCGGGCTTGATAGTGGCACCAAGGCCGCGTTCTACTCTGCCGTGGCGCTCACGCTCGGCGCGCACGACATCATTCCTGTTCGCAACTTTTTGCCGAAGTGGCAACCTGTCGAAACCCTGGCAGAGTTGGTTGTTGTGGTGGTGGTCGCTGTCGGCGTGCTCAAGGTTCTGGCATCCATCGCGCCGCTTTCCGCGCTCAAGCTGAACGAGCGCTGCGCCCGTTTGTCGCCGGATACTCTGCTGTTTGGTCTGTTCTGCTGGTTTGTGACGATCGCCGATCCAGCGCCGGCAGACGCCACTGCTGCATCGAGCAACCCAGACACCAAGACAACCACTGCCGCTCCCGCCAAAGCGAACAACCCTGCCACTCCCTCCAAGTCTGCCCAAACCAGCACTCAGACCAACCCCAGAAGCACGGAGAAGCAGGGCAAGCACTCCAAGACCGAGTAACCTTCCAATGTTCGTTTGTCTGCTAATCAAGTGCTCAAATGGCTTTTTCAAAGAATGCAAGCAGAAAATACATTACGGAGGAACGGGGACACACTCACACAATTGACAGAAACAACAATAACCAGAATGGAGACGACAACAAAAAAACCACTTCCCCCCGGTTGCTTTTCGCTTTTGAGGTTTACAAGTTTAAAAAAGGGAGACATTTCGAATGGATGAAGGGCGCTACGAGACTTGTTTTTTTACTTGGCAGCAACGGGCTGGGAAGCGTCAAAGACGTTCGGTTGAAGCATCTGAATACCATCCAGCGAAAACAAAAAAGAACGCGAGAGAAACCAAAAACAAAAAAATGTGAGAAACCAGAAAAACAAACGACAGAGAATGTCTGCAAGAAAACACAAAGCCCATCACACACCTGCTGCTGTTGCATCATGGTGGACTGTTGCTCAGCCTCCCACATGACGAATTGTTGCTCGGCCTCGACTTCGAGACCAAGGGGCACCAAGGTGATGAGGGCGGAAGTGCCGACAACCCAGGCAATCTTGCCAGATAGCCGGACAAGCGACTTGGTTGCCCATGTGCTCAAGGTGACAGCGCTATAGATGGCATTGCGGGGTCCTGCGGGGATGATTTCCTTCAGACCAGCGAGGCGCTCGCCAATCGATTCGGGGTAGTCAAACTCCTGCAAAAAGTCCAAAGCGGATCAGAGTTAGTCATCCTCACACGAGGTTTTGCAGATCCAAATAATAGTAATCATAATAAAATTCGGCGTCAACGAGTGCACAACAAGATTGATTTCTGAGCAACTTTGGTCCAATGCCAATACAGCCAATGCCAATGTAATGTCTTGGCTTTTTTTTTTTTTTTTTTTTTTTTTTTTTTTTTTTTTTTTGTAAGGACTTTTCCATTGCCGTCCCTTTCTTTCTTTTCCTTCCCTCGCTCTGGCCTCTGCTTCGTCGCCATCGCCGTCGTGCGTTGAAAGCCACCCACAAAGCGGTTGAATGCATCTGCTCTTGTCGCTGCCTGCTTGCAGTGCATCTTCAGGCGGACGGCAATCCGCGGCCCAGCGCAGCCAAGTCCATGTGCTTGGCCCACATCACTGTCCCATCCCCCTCGCTTCAGTTGCCCAACCACCACCACCACCACCACCACCACCACCACCACCACCACCACCACACGTCCCCAGCATCGATCCCTCACACGGCCATTCAAGCCTCCTCCTCCTGCTCCTCCTCCATAACTCAATAACGTCGCTCATCAAATCGCTCTCTCGCTCTCTATCCACAAACCCCATATGCATCCAACCACGCATCAGACATCCCCGCCAATACAGAAGAACGCACCGAGTCGTCCATGTTGTCGATCTCGGCATCGTCGTCGGCCTCGGCAGCAGCAGCAGCAGCAGCGTCGCTGGTCGCAAGCTGCTTCGAGTCGTCCTCGTCCTCGTCCTCGTACTGGTCGTCGTCGTCGTCCTCAACTTCCTCGATCGCGCCGTCGACGCGTCCGGCTGCTTGGTCCTCAGCCAGCTCGGCAGCCAGGTTGGCGAGGAAGGCAGCAACGTTCGCGGCAGATGCAGATGCAGCCGCCTCGTCGTCCTCGTCGTTGTCGTCGTCGTGCTCATCGTCGTCGTCGCCGCCGTGCGAATGCGAGTGCGAGTGCGAGTGCGAGTGTGCGTGAGGTCCAGAGTGGCTGTGTCCGTGTGCCTGCTCCTCGGCAGTCAGATCGATAACCTCGCCGCCTTCCTCGTTCAGCTCGACAATGCCGCTCATAGTAAAAACTCAAAAAAAGAGACTGACGTGGGGGCAAAGTTTTTGTGCTAGACGAAACAGACTAGAATGGATCAAAGACTGGTGATGCTGGCATGAATGCACGAGAGCAAGTTGCGGGGGGTGGTGGTGTTGGAGATCAGCAGCGATTGAAACCCGAAAAAAAAATGCTTCAGGTATTGTGCTGAGCGTGTAGACATTGAAAAGATGTTGTTTATTTGTGCTAGCGACAACGCATCTTGCTGGGCTGTGTGGGTTGCTCTGCTGCCGACCGCTCAGCAAGGACGTTTCTGTTTTCATTCGTTCGAGAATAGTGGTTTTTAGGGTGATGCTGCTGGTGCGCCTGCATCATCTGCACCAGGAGCTGCGGCATCGTCGTCACCGGCAGCCTTGCGAGCGGCGAGAGCTGCAGCGGCAGAGTAGCCCTCGACAGGAGGCGTCAGGGTTGGCAGCGGGCGCGACGCTGGAGGCGTCGACAAGTCATTCTGAGCTGCAGCGAGATACAGCATCGGGTGGATCTTGTACAAGAGCTGCATGGCCTTATTCTGTTGGTACTGCATCTGGCGCATCTGTGTCTTCCATTTCAGGTCTTCTCGCAAGCGGTGTCGCGAAAACTCCTTGACAAACAGCGCTCGACGGTTTTCCTCTTCCACAGAGACCTTTGTGATCTACCAAAACAAACCAAACAAACGTACCAAGCAATTCAATACAGCCCAATGGTTAGGATACATTAACAGACACGAGCATCATCAGGACGTCGGGATTTTTGGAGCGGATGTCAACACATATACTGCTGATGCTAGACTGCTGCACAGAGCGCTCAAAAGCATATGGACTTGGTTTTTTGACGATGGAGCACGAGCAGCCAGCCCGGAGCGAGCCGAAACCCCCCCCCCGCAACCACTCAAAGCGCAAGCAGGCAAGGCTGCTTCATCACAACAGTGTAGAGATGTGCCGGGAATGCGTGATGGAGGAAGGGGGAAAGGGGAAGGGGTGGAAGGCGCTACTCAACTGGTCGTGGCGGCGGACGCGCGTTGGGCATTGGGCCGTCGTCAATGTCCTCCTCGCGATCGGCATGCTTGCCTTGTGGGGCTGACTTCTTGGAGGCTGCTGGGTTGTTGTAGGCAGAGGCGGCCGCGCTGGTGCTGAGCGCTCTCCGGCCGAGAAGGAGCGTCGTCGCTGCCAAAGCGGAACGTTGGCTGGAAAGCATCGTGGAAAGTGGACTTAAGACTGAGTGAGCTCGACGGAAGAACTGAGAGATCCAGGACGCAAACAATGCCAAGTGGTGCAACATGATCATGATAGAGAGACCCGACGAGGATCAACGCGCGCACTTGCCACGCGAAAAGCGTAGAAGTTTATTTTTATTTTTGTTTTTATTAACTATACTTTGGACGATCTCCGTTGGTCCACAACAACAACTAGCACGAGGCAGAAAAAAACAAAACATACAAAGTAGAGCATGCGACAGAGCCATTTGCACGAGCTCAAGACCCATTCATGCCATCCACAAGGACGGTGCGCAAAACACTCGCAACGGCACGGTCGTAGAGATCGATAAATTCAGAGTCCTTGTGCACCACGTGTCCAAGCAGATCGAGATGGGATATCATGGGTGCCAAGGTGACCCCTCGAAGTAGATTATTGATGCCCTGCGCACGACACGAGCAATCCAGAGCAGAAAGAAAGAGTCAGTCCCGAAAAACAAACAAAAGCTCCAGCCACGCAAAACGGCCTTATTGTCCAATACTCGTACCGTAATACCAAACTTGTTGGCTCGAAGACACAATTGCTGGATAGATCCAGCGCGTCGCATCAGCTCGGTGAGCTTGGCAGCGTGCTTATCCGTGAAGCCACAGACCGACAAATCGAGCCGTCGCAGGGTGACGCATGGCTTGACCAGCAATGGATCGATGAGTGCCGCAAGCACCTTTTCATTGGCAAGTGCTGGGTTGCTCGAGAGCACGAGCGTTTCGAGGATTGTGTTTTGTCCCAGCGCCTGGGCCAGCCCCGCAAAGTCACTGCTCTCCATCCTGTTGTTGGACAAGTCCAGCACTTGAATGTTGACATTCACAGCCAAGGCGTCCCACAGGTACTTGTATCCCTTCTGCAAATTGGAATCGTCCAGGTATGAATGAAAAAAAAAAAAAGAAACAAGCACACAAGGAAGACATTCGAGCTCTGCGTCTCTCGGCGCAACGCAACGCAACAGAGGACAAACCGGAAAACAAGAACGTACCGAATCGATATCGTAGCTGACACGAAGCGTCAACTCTTTGAGCGCAGTGTTGACAAGAAGCATGGAAGACAGCGTCTTCATAGCCGATTTGCTGAGGTCGTTGTGGCCAATCACCAACTTCTTCAACAGCTTGTTTTCCCTCAGCGAATTGACAATCTACACACAGAGAAGGGACAATATCATGAGACGGGACACGCCCATGTAAATGTCCAACATTGGTGGACACGAAGCAAGCAAAAACCCAAAGTCCCAACTCACAATTTCAATCGCCTTGTGGTCAATCTCGCAACCCTCAATGTTCAGAAAAGTCAAATTGCAGTCGCGCGACATCAGCAGCGTGGCAAGGCTCTCGGCGACCTTGCCAGTCAGCTTGTTGTTGCCGAGCGACAGGTAGGAGAGGCAGCGAACAAAGCCAAAGCTTTCAAACATGGCTTTCACTCCAACGTGCGTAATTTTCGTGTAAGACACGACGAGGCGCGTGATGACGGGCGAGATTTCATGTGCCGCGACAAAAGCGCGCAGTCCTTCGTCCGTGATGGGATTGTGGGCAACGTCGATTGCTGTGATGGGACAGCGATTCTCGCGCATGTTCTGGCCAAGCGCGACAAAGAAAGGATCGGTGATGTTGCAGCTGCGGAGGTTGACAGAGGTAAGACAGCTGGTGGATTTGAGCGCCGCCAGCAGGCTGATCGCCGCATGCGTTTCCAAGTTGTTGTTGTTGAGTTGCAAGTCGGTAATGGTGCAGTCTCCAGCAAGGAGTTTCCCCAGCATCTGCAGAGAATAGAACGGTTGGTTTGGACAGGGAGAATGAAAGGCGAACAAGAACCGGGAGCGGAGGATGGGCGACGTTGAGAGCTCGGCACCACAAGAAACGCAACCGCTCTTCCATGCTTACCACTTCGCATCGAGAACCAGACCAGGCGTTTCTCGACACGTTGAGCACCTTGAAAGGAGACGGTCGTTGCAAGAGCTTTGTCCTTCAAAGATTTCAGAACAATTGGAGAACAATTGGTGAACAAACGATCGAAATTCTGAACGCGAAGCGAAGCGAACTGCAGTTGACGTACAGGACTCCGAGAGTGCTTTCGACTGCAAGGGTTGGATTGTTTGAAAGGTCGAGCTTGGTCCAATGGAAATTCTCGACAAAAGTCTTCCCCGGCGCGGGACTGCAGCAGAAAGTTTCGATGAGACAACACACACACACACAAAAAAAAAAAAAGACGACACCTCAAACAAAAATCCCCATCGCCTCCTCCTTCACTCACACGTAGACAATGGATTCGCGAAGAGCGGTGCACACAATGTTGAGCTCGGTAAAGTTGAGTTGCAGTGAACAGAAATTCAACTCGTCAGCTTTCTCGCCGTCAATCGCTGCATCGAGCTGTTCGTAAAACTGAAGCATGCCTGTGGCAACATTGCCGGGCAGACTTGCGCCAAGAACAAGACTCGGTGCGCGTAGCTTGGCGGCAACGGCCCTGTACGAGGCAACATTAAAAGTGAGGACACAAAAAAAAAAAAAGTCGCACAGAATGACAAAATGTTCGTGTCAGATTCCACATACAGTCGTGTGTACGTGTGTTTGACGAGCTCGGCGCGGGAAAAGGCTTCATCGGGAACCTCTCTTGGACGCGGCGGTTCAAAATGCGTAACGTCGGGCAAAAACGAAACGTCGGTCTGCTCTTGGAAGGCCGGATTGAGCTGAACGCGATAGAGGGTGCGATAATCATCAAACAGATCGATAATCACGGCACGTCGGAGTGTATCACTCTCGAAGAAGGAGTACGATTTCTGCGCGTGTGATTGTCGTGGGAACGCCAACAAAAAAATGAGTCACATAGATCATCCGCGCAAAGACATGCCCCAAACAATCATCGCTCGAATCTCATCTTGCAATTTACAACGCACAGTATCGACAGAAATGGTGAGATCAGTGCTCGTTTCCAACAAGTGTCCAACTCTGTTGAAAGGAACAAATTCGACTCGGCGATCCGCGCTGGCAGCCGTCAATTGCAAGAGGAAGATGCCATCCTCAGCAAGTCCGAGTGCAGTGTAGGGGTGCTGATGGCGAGACAACAATAGAAGTAGAGGGAGGGTCAGGGGAGGAATCAACGCAAAAGTTTGTGCATCAAGTCCAACAATCCAAACCCGGTCACTTACAACTCCCTGTGCACCAAACTCAAAGATGGTGGCTCCGTACGTCACGGACTGGCGAAGCAGCAGCATGTATTGCAGCATGGCTTCGAGTGTGGACAATGCCTTGATGCGTTGCTGGGCGCGCGAGATGCGGAGGTGCCAGTAGCGGTGTTGCGTTTCGTCCGCACTCAAATGGGGAGGCAGACAAGTCTTGAGGGCAAACGAGTCATAGTCGGCGTTCGACACGTGCCGATGCAAGGCTGCGAGGCGGACAATCAGGGCCTCGCTGGTGACGGCAATGTTGCCTCGAGGAACAAACCACTTGTATTGGTTGAAGAGGAGATGGATGAATCGCTCGTTGCCAAGCAGCAGCACCGGGGGCATCTTGACAAGCCGCTGTCGCAGAATGAGGATGACTGCAGCGCGGGTGTCAATTTGAATGCTGAGCGGTAGTTCTGGAATCATCCATTGATCTGAAAAGTTGAAAGTAAGCCGGGGGGAGGGGAGAAATGAAAACAAAAAAACACCAAAAAAACAGAACCATGGTCATCCATCACAGGTAAGAAGAAGGCAGGCCGAACAAGCATCGCAGAAAAATTCAAACATCCACCTTTCCACCCACGGCTTCCATGCTGTCGACTCACCATAGCCATCCTGCTTGTAAGAAAGCGCGAAAAAGTCCGCAAACGACTGAAGATGCTGCCGAGCAATGACTCGAGCTAGTACAGTCTCACCAGTGACCTCAGCCGGCAGCGACTCAAAGTACAGCTTGTCGTGGGGGTCGCTGCTCGTGACTGTGACCTCCAGCACTCCGGAGGGCGGGCTTCTGCGCTGCTGCTCTCGAGCGACGAGCTTGTTGCGAAAGATGGTTGCAAGCAGATGCCGACGCGCCGAAGCGCCAATAATCTGCCCGCCGCGGGGCGGAGGTATGGTTGGCGCCACATCAAAGCCTTCGACCGCCGGGGGTCCACGGGCAAAAGCTTTATTATCAGCACGTCGCATGGTGCCGGCGTTCGAGGGCGCTGTTGCCTTGACGGGGGGCGGCGGAGCGCTTTCGTACAGAATGGCGGCTTGGCGACCCGCGAGAGGTTCATGCTCCACGTATCCAGCCTCGTCGTAGTTCTCGCCGGTTGGGCCGCTCGCTGCATATGCATACTCTGGCGGCTGGGTGTCAAAATACAAGGGAGAGGTTGTCGTCGGAGGTGGAACGGATGCCGCCTTTTGATACGCCGGCGGCGGCGCTCGAATTGTGCCGACGCGGGACGGCAGCGGAGGCGCGGACGCGCTCTGGCCGTCGTTGCGCAAGTCGTTGTACAGGCCCTCCGGCTGTGCCTTTTGCAGCCGGTCGTAGCCGCTCACCTCAGGCGACTCGGCGACCGGGGCTGGAAGCGGTGCGGCGGGTGCTGCGGGTGATGGTGCCGCATAAGCCGTGGAAGGCGGCAGAACTGGCGAGCGGGCGGCCACTGGTGGAAGTGCCATCGGCGGGCGTGCGGCGCTTGGAGGAAGAGGCGGCGGGGACGCCGGAGTGGGAGTGATGTAGGCGGCAGACGACGGCGCAATTGGCGGGCGCGCTGCCACTGGTGGTGGTGCAACAGGAGGCTTGCTGCTGCTCGACAATAGCAGGTGGTCTGGGGGCGGAGGTGGGAGCTGGCCTGGCACTGGCGGTGGCTTGTTTGGCGTGGGAACCGGCGGAGGCGATCCCAGTCTGGCAACCATGGAACGAGCTGCTGCCGGGTCGCCAATTCCTTCGTATGCAGGCTCTTCAGCGGCTGCTGTCGCTCGATTGGGCGCGAGTGCAACTTTAAAGTTGCCAATGCCTTCATACTGCGGCTCGGGCTCGCTCGTCCCTTCAAAGGTGTTGCTTGAACCTGTCTTGTTGTTGTTGTTGTTGTTGTGCTGGTTGTTGCTGGGCGGAAGGCGATTCAACGACCCCGTGCTGGCGGCTCCCAGTCCGCCCTTCCCGGACGCGGTGTGCAGCTGGTTGAGATCGAACGGCGTTGCGTTCTTGGGCAGTGGCAGCGGCGGGCGCGAAGCCATTGGCGGTGGTGGTGGTGCTGGGAGCTCAGCAGTAGCAGGATTCGGAGGATTATTGCCAGTCAACAAGGCGCCCGCACTGGCGCCCCGCAGCATGGGCACGCTCGGCTTGGTGCTCGGAGGCGGTCGCTGCCCGGGTGGCAGTCTCTTCGACATGTCCATCTGAGGCAGCGGGGGAAGCGCGCGCGCCTCGCTGTCTGGCGGCAGATTGTCGTCCTCAGCACTGGCAGTGTTGTCTCTGCGCTTGGGCGCCGGCACGCTGTACTGCATGCTCATGCTTCAATGCTTGGGGGGGGGGGCGGTCGCTCGTGCGTCTTCTTGAGGAAAGTGCTCGATTGACAATGTCGTGTGCGTCCCTTTCGTGTGACGTGTTCGCTCGCAGTTCTCGGTCGAAGGGGAAGCTTGATGAGAAGGGGAGTGGGGTTTGCCCAATTCACTAGGAAAAATGACCTATACTAACAGATTTGGATAGGATTTTTCCCCAGCCTCGCCGCGTTGGAAATAGAAACTAGAATGTATGTGGAGTATTCTAAAATTGAAACGGAGGCGAACGGACGCCGGGGAGTGGAGATGGGGCGGAGGGAAGGTCAGAGACTGGAATCGCTGGCGGGCTTCGCTCGGGTGCCCTGCCCGACCTGAGCTGTTTCTGGCGGAAATTCCAAAAGGGTATCCTTATAATATCGTGTAAACTCGATTGCGCTTGAAAAAACGGCGCTCCGAGCACTTGGCGTGGCCTGAAGCCCAAACAAGCGATTTGCCCTGACGAGTAGACACGAGCCATCACCTCGCGGATGGTATTTTCGGATTTCCCATGCAAATTTAATGTGGGTTACAATGGTTCGTCGGTCATAAAAGTCTCGAATGGAAGTCACCAGGCTAAAACTCGAATTTTTTCGAACTTGGAAAAAATTTCCTTCCAACCCACCCCATTTCGACAAAGCATGTACAAACCTCCACTTTCGGCTGTACTTTGTGTTTTTACAATGTCGGCAATATACTGATAGTGGTGAAGCGGGATAAAGTCGACGGGAAGATGGTCATTTGCGACCCCTCCAAATCGGTGTTTTTGAGGGGTGGTTTGCACTTCACCCATACAGGAGGATATAATCGACGGTCTGATGATGGGAAATCATCTAACCCATCTCCAATATGCTGGAAAGCGTGCCGGTGAAAAAATAATTATGATTGGAGCCGAGATCGGCACAGTCGGCTTTTGGGGCCAGGTTGGCATATTTTGGCCAAAACTGCTGCAAAGCTGTCCGAACACCTGGAATTTGCTATTTCCTCACTATGCAACTGTGCTCGTGTGGTGGGAGGAGGATTTTAGGGTGTACATGGCGTGAACGGCGAGCTGTCAGGGTTTCGGTGTCGTTTCGGCCGGGTCGCATTTGAACTCGTATCTCCAACTCATCTTGTTGTTACATCTCCCTCTTCTGGAATACGGTTTTCCACACGAAATTCCATGTCTGGAGGCCTTGGATGGTGGTAAAAACGAGCTCAATATCGCTGGGCGGGTTTGCCGCGATTTCAGGTGAACAAAAGGCGTTCCTGGGTTTCTGACCGAAAGCGAGGTCTCCCGGCCGTCCTAGAGCTTCAGCAGTATATTCATGCATACCAAACGTCGGAAACATGGTTGAAAGCGGATGGCATCGAGGCTACGACCCCAGAAGCACATCATGGTCGTTTTGTTGAATTCTCGTCCAGGCCATGAATACGCCCTTTCTGCGGCTCCTCACCTGGTTCCATCGCCGCCCGCAGGCGATTCAAGTGTGCGCTGGTTCCATATAGCTGTGGCTTGAATGGCGCAACCTCTAGTGGACCCTGAGTACGGAAATTGGTTCACAGTCAAATCGTGGCACTTTGCCAACAGGTAACAGAACACAGCGTTTCGGAGCCCTGAAGGCCCTTACATCCGCTTTATCACCAGATTCCAAGTTTTAATGTTGTCTTACGCCAAAATATAGCATGCTATGACATGATCTTTGACCGGTCGGGTGATTCGGGCCTCCGAGCCCGTTTGGGCGGAAAATCCACCGAATATCGGATCGCATGGCCTCTGAGGACCTTCCATGGCGATTCCTCTGCTGGAGCAAGTAGTTCTATGTTCGTAACACCTGTGGCTAGCGCGGTGCCACGATACCGTTGGTCTAGATGGAGAAGCGTCGTGAGACGCCGCTGGAGCACCGATTTGAGCTGGATTCCATACACTGCCCACTTTCGGGGCCACCATCGTAGATTGTTCACTCTCGCTCGGGATTCCTGGTTTAATATGTGTTGTACTCTGTTTGCCAAAGTTTCAAAGGATTGACAGTCTTGTATCGTGAGATCGTTGGGTTGGCAGCACTTTGCGCCGGTTCCGGACGACGGCCTCCCACCGAGTCCCTTGACCTACCACCTGCCCTTCCTTTGCGCTTTCTAGCAGCTGACTGGGTTTTATCTTTGATTTATGACGCTGGTAGGTAAAGTAGGCCGTGTATTACGAAATCGCCACCAGCTGGCTGATTTTCAGGGGGTGGTTGGCTCTGTGTTGGACAGTATCTATACCGCTCTTACTTTTCCAATTGTTAGTCATCTCAATGTTTTGCTCAAATCCAAAGTTTGAGCCCAAAATCTCACTCCTGCTGCTCAAGCCAGGCCTCCCAAAGACGTGGTGTCGCGAACATCACGTCCTTGAATCCCGAAAATTTTGCTTAAAATTACTTCTATTGTATATGTGTGATTGTTTTCTGCAGTTGTGGTGAATCCAAGTAGACCCCATGTCGAAAGCCGGGTCGACTTTCGGCCAATGTGAATTCAGCAAAATCAGCATAATTGGGGGAATCCGGCACTTCCATGGTTTTATTGGTCTAAACATGTTCATTAGTGTCTATAAACATAGTCACATCGAAAAAGCGCCGAAAAGTGGGGTGGAGGGGGGACTTGAGGTCGAGGTCGAACGTAATGCAAATGACTGGGGCAAAATGCCCCAAAAATGACCACCATGCCCAACATACTTTCCATCGATATTTTTACATTGTTAGATAGAACAAACTTTGGCTGATCCGAATCTTGAAAAATCGGCTCGCAAGGTCCAAACCCCGAAGTGCAGTAAAGGCGCAAAGTTCGCTTTTTGCCTCGGTTCGGTTCTGGGGAAAAAATTCTACGTCTCTCTACTCAGTCCTACCGTCCCGCCAGTTAGTACATTCGACTCGACTTGGTACTGACTACACGTTTCTGGTGGTGCGAAGGCGCACGGACGTAATGGACCCCAATGGCGGCATTGGGTGGTCGGGGACCTGGCCTGGCCGTACTATTGGTACCCCGCCCTTTCTACGTTGTATGCTACTAGTGCTAAGTATGAACTATCTATTGCTACAGTAAGAACGGTGCAGCTCGCTCGGGAGGCCCGCTATCGGGCTCCGAAGATTGACGCATTTGGGCTTTTGGGCCCGCCGCCTCGCCGCTGCCGGCCCGGTACCCGCGGCTCCACACTACAGTGATGTTGTACAAGTGTGTTGTGCATGAAAACAGTGCCAGGCGGCCGATCGGCGGACCTTTGGGGTGGAGGCACCCAGCGTCGGTGCCACCAACCCAAAGTCACACCAACCAGTCGACCATGACATGTCTTCCCGCCCCAGTGACACTTGCACAACATCATTATAGCATGTTGCCACACGTACCAAGCAGGCAGTCCGCGGCAGGGCTCGAGGGGACCACGAAAGGCCGCTGGGGCACTGGAGTTCCTTGGAGTCTTGGAAGAGCCGGCTTCCCATTGACTTACCTTGGGGTGGGAACTGGTGACTTACCTGAAGGTGGCTCTGTTTCATGATGATAGCATCGGTGGAGGGTCGCGGACGCCTGTGGAACCATCACCAACATGTGGGGAAGAAAGTGAGAAAAAAAGTCATTGTTTCGTTCAGCACAGCGTACAGTCTAGGCCAGCAGGGTCGTGTGCGGCGCGGCGCGGCGCGGCGCGGGTGCAGGTCGACTACGGGGCATCATTGCAGTGTGAGTGGGGCGGCTCGTGCAGCGTGCAATCACAGGGCAGGGCACAAGTTGGGGAATGGAAAAAAAAAAAGAAAAAAAAAAGACACGATCGCTTGTTTCAAACTGCCGGTTTTACCTTGGTCAAGTTCCTGATGCCAGTGTTCGTGCCAGGTCGTCGCCGCATTGGATTCAGATAGAGTTGACAGATGTACACACGTGGCCAAAGAGGCACGGTCGCATCTGCAAGGACGAGGCGAGTACACGCAAGTGAATGGCCGAAACAAGAAAGCCGTTGAAACACGGTTGAAACACGCGCCACATCGAGCCTCCACGACGCCCTCACGATGCTTCTCACTGTCTGTGTGCGGTTCTACATATTCCATGCGATAAGTGGACGAGTTTCCGTCAAATACCCGGGCCGGGAGCGTCAAGGAGGAGGGGGTGGTGGTTGAAGAGTGAAGTCCCCAAATTTGGTCGCCATTTATCCCTTCCCTCCCTGGCTTCTGGTCGACTTTTCTCGGTTTTTACTTTGTCCATGTGTAGAGTTTACACCCTATCGTGCACTGAATTTGGAAGCGGGGCGATGAGGCGCGGGGAAGAGCCTCAATAGCGACGCACAGGACTGGAAAATTTGAACTTTGTAATTTTTCGCGCCATGTCGCTTTGTCGACTTTTCCCCGCCTGACAAGGTCTGTTTGCACCGGGTTGTTGGTGGTTATTGGTGACGCTAATATATGCCCATTAATTGCCCAAAGGTTGGGCGGAGCCGGAATGAGTGACAGCCTCAAACAGAAGGTCTTGTTCAAATTATAATCGGCCAGACGACCTTACTTCTTTGACATGTTTTTTAGTAAATTTACTTGTTTGAGTTGCCTATCCACCCTGCATCTTGATTCCAAATATCTTCAATGATGTCAAACATTGCAATAATACCTGAAAGGCGGCGATATTGGTCTAGACATGTCTTGCAGCGCATTTCGCTCTGTCGCTCGTGTCGAGTGCGACTGCCTTCCTTCACCC
>NW_011887308.1:467321-470191 GCF_000151315.2 Capsaspora owczarzaki ATCC 30864 | reverse complement strand
CGTGCCGGCACGACCTGTCGCCCCGCTCAGCACATGCACGCGTGTTTCCATCACATGTGCAACCTCCCCCAGGACGACAAGAAGCAAATCAAGTTCTCCCTTGTCAAGCACAACCACGATGACCGTGTCGTGCTGATGCCCACTGCACGCAACGTGTTGCGCCCAGAACTGGAGCTTGATGCCAGGCTTGAAGACGACGTGGAGAGCGACTTTGGCTTTCAGATGCCTGGGCACCCCAGCGGCAAGAGCGTGTCTGCTGCCGAGCTCTCGTTGCTTTTCTCGCCCCTGGACCCCGTCACACGACGCAATATGGCTGCAATGAAAGCCCGGTGGACAGCACCTGCTCAAGCCCCTGCTGCTGGGGCTCCTGCTCAACATAGTCCTGCTGGTGCTCCTGCTCGTGCTTCACATGCATCGGTTTCCCATGCTGCGCATACGGCACATGCTCCAGCTCCGCATGCAGGCAGTCGCAGCCACGATTCTGGGTCCGCTGAACCGATGCAGGTCGACCAAGCAGAACGCACGCCTCTCTCTGCTCTTTGTGGCCGCCCTACTTCTTCTGTTTCGCATGCAGGGCGCGTGCAAGCTCCGCATACAGTCAGGCGTGACTGCGCTACTAGGTCTGCACGACCACCGCAGACTCCTCCTGGCCGCCCTTCTGCGCAACAAGCAGCCTCCGCAGGCCTCACCGAACTTGTTCAACGACCAAAGCCGACCCTGATGATGCGTCTGTGGGCAAGCATGTGGACAGATCCCCCCGAGGCAATCGAAGCTGAGCTCAAGATGCACCCCGAGCCTAGAATTCTCGCGTACCGTTGGCTCACGAGTGCCTGCCAGCCCTTGCAGTTCACACCCCTGCGGGTCTCACCCACAATCCCAGCCGCTACTCAACCGCCCGACAACGTGTCCGCAGAGTCGACCCAACCGCCCACCGAACTGTCCGCCGAGCCGATGGCTTTGATCCCCGCCACTGCCCAACCGCCCGTCAACTCGTCTGTAGAGTCGACGGCTTCAATCTCAGCAGCTGCCCAACCGGCCTTGCAAACTGTGCAGGAGTTCCTTCAGCTCTATGACAGGAGAATCCCGATCAAGCTCAATTCGCCTGGGATAGATTCGTCCGAGCATCTGCCAGCGAGACAAGTCTTGAAGCCCTTCGTCGACAAGGGCTCTGAGTGGATGTCCGCTGAAGCGCTTGACTTTTGCTTCGGGCGCCTGCAACAAGCAAACATTACCTCGCAAAACGGGGTCAAAGTCACCTTTTGGGTATGATGTGTGTGTGTGTGTGTGTGTTAAGGTTGGACCGCGGTTGCTTGATTGCGGAGAGCGGTGACTCACAGCATGAGGTAATCGATTGCCTAAGCAGCAGACCTTCGACGCCAACGGGACTGCTGACATGGACAGATCACTGCGAGGTCACTCCAACCGAGAAATCAGGTTCTCGGAGTGCAACGATTCATTGTCTGACACAGTCGCTGTATCGGAAGATGGCCTTGTCATCTTTCCAGCGAATCGAGAGCAGCACTGGTTCCTCGTTGTGCTGCATCGGAAAACCTTCACCATCCGCATTTTCGAGGGACTGAAGAAACCGGCTCTCGACCTTGTCGAAATTGTTAAATCGTTCTTGCCGGACTCGACTGAATGGAGCTTTGTTCCCGAGCCGGGTTCTATCTACGGGCACCAAGGGCCTGGCCAGACGGAGGAACCTCCTTGGACTTGTGGTTGGCTCGCCTTGTGGATGGCCGAGAGGATTGCACGGCTCGGCGTGTCAGCAGAAGACTTGCAGGCCACGTCTAACCCGTGGCCGTGGGTCCCTACCGATCCACCTCCGCCCAACGTTGGTCAACCTTCTAGATCTCAAGCCGTACCTCCCTTGTCGCTCCTGATTGCCGAGCATGTGCGGTTCAAGTGGCTCGCTGATGCCGCCCGCTGCTGGACACCGCCCGCATCAAAGGCTTGAAGGGTGTTTAGTCCGATGCTCTTGTGTTTTATTGTTTATTTTATGTATGTAATTTTATCTATTCCATATGGGTACGGTTTTAGACGATTTAGCTAGCGTAGACAGACGGAGTTGGTTCAGCAAAACTAGCTCGCCGAAGAAACATGATTCTAGGGGTACAGCATTGGTTTCATGCCTCATCCTGGATAGCCACGTAACTAAAATTGATGCTACTATCGGTTACATGTCATATACCTGGTCTGAAGCACGATCTGTTTGAGGTAGATCAGCTTGAAGAGACAGACTCAAGCGCGAAGAGGAATTCAGCGCAGTCAAGTTTCTGCCACCAGCCAGTGCTATGGACTAGGCCCACTAATCACAGAAAACGATACAATACTGATAAACATGGATGGGGATGGGATCTTGAGGCGTTCATGCACCCCAAAGCCGCGGTCGAGTCACTTAAAGCAAGTCTCATCCCACTACAAGATACGCAAGTACCAATGGCCACTAACGGCTATGATTCAAATGTAAATTATCTGACAACACTTTTAAAACCTCGCAACTAGTTGTATCACGGCAGTGGTGGTCACACGAGGAGCGTCAAGAAGACCATTTGCACGATTCGCTAAGTCGGCTTCTATCAAGTGGAATCGGTCGGAACAAAAGCAAAGCAACTCTAACACTATTGGTAAGTATTATCACGTACCGGTGGCAGCATGGACGGCCGGTACAACGACCGGGCACTCGATCCATGGTTTTGCGAGTTGGCCGAAACTTTGGCCTCCTCCCTCTCCGCATGATTTAGTACCACATCCGCCCCTCCGCAGATGTGATGTCTAATGCACGTGAGAAGCAAGAAAAAGTTACAATATCAGAGATCGGACGATGCTGGACAAAGATCGAGCACCCGCCAAATGGGTCATTTCCGACC
>NW_011887308.1:434953-467221 GCF_000151315.2 Capsaspora owczarzaki ATCC 30864 | reverse complement strand
TATTTCATGGATGCGACTCGGAAATCGCAAGTTAAAGCCCGTCGAATGTTTGGTCAGGTGCATCAACTAGAAACCAACGATCACTGTCCACGCGCGATATAGAGCGGATACTATAGAGTGTATAGAGTACATTGATATATGGCTGGTCAAGCTCCTAGGTGTCTACATGGCTGGATACGAGTGCGAAGCCAAGTCGGACGCATCGTGCGGCACCTCACTCGCCATAACGGTTTCCAACTCATCAGACATTGAACAATCGGAATATGTATGGATTACACGGACAGAGCTGGTGAAAGGCATCGATCTCGGGGCTAGCAGGTTTTGGACGAAATTCGAAAGTCCGATTCAGTCCTTCTTCGTGCTATCGAGCGCTACCGCCCGACCGATCCCGGATTCATATACACCATGCCAAGCGCTAACTTTCTATACTAGAGGTGGCGCTAACGGGCTGTCCTAGTCGGCGCCCTGAGGCCTCGTGGACGGCTGTCCATATCCAGCAGTCGGACAATTCCCCAGGCCCGCCCGTTCAATGGAGGTACCAGACCCATCTACTAGATTTTTAGAGACCATAATATCGGCGGTGGGTGCGGTCTAGGCCGAGATCGAGCGGTCGGCTTGGCCGCGACGGACCCGAAACCTGGTGCGGCCTCCAGCGCTTCGCTCCTGGCCGTCTCGCACATGATTCTATATCTAAAAAATCGGCTCATTCCACTGGTGTACAGTAGAAGGGGCTGCAGTGCCGTTTTGAGGGACCTCGTCACCAGCTGCGACACACAAAAAGGGGGTATCCGTACCCGACGATGCAGGTGTCCCCCGTCCTCGCCCATGCAGCCACGGGGTGCTGTCAGGTCATGTACAAACCTGATGGGGTCAGGGCGGCGGGCGATGGTGCACAGTAGCCTCAGTGAACCGGGGAAAAATTCCCATTGCAAAATGTATACCCGCAAATTTCCTGGTGAATTTGGTTGTTTGGACGATTAAGATTCTAAGGAGAAGCAACGGCGACTTGTGCTGCCTCTCCCCGGCTGCTGCCGTCAGTCATTTCCACTTCCATCGTGTGACTGCACTGCAACTCACTGCGTATGAAGGGAGGGGGGTGGTTGGCACGAGAAGAAGGGAAGCGAAGGGGCGACGCTCAAAAAAAGTCGAGATTCAATCTCGCTCGTCGCTGCAGTGATTGAGCGACCGAGTGTGCGAGTTTGTTGTCGTTTCCATGTGTGTCCCTCAGTCGTTGAGTCGTTGAGAAGAAGTGTGTGAATTGTTCGTGGAGAAAGGCATACTCGCGCATCACGGCACAAACAGTTCTTCTTCTCAACATTTCAGACAACATGCACAAACAGAACGGGGCAAGACTCGAGTCCTCAGACAACATGCACAAATAGAACGGGGCAAGACTCGAGTCCAATCAAAAAACAACTCAAGCAAGCAGCGCGCCGAGATCGCGAACGGAATCCAATTCAGGGTTGTCGAATGCCATTCGCGTAAACGCAGCATAGAGCTGTGCGGCATCAACACGGTCGGTCACCTCCCAAGTCCAGCAACTCGAGACTAACGCCCAAAGCTTGTCGTTGCAAAGCGGTGGACGAGACAGCCGCTGGCCGCTTTCGAGGAACTGCACGATGGCTTTGGAATCGACGCCCTTGTATGGCAACGCGCCCGCTGACATGACCTCCCACATGAGAACTCCAAACGCCCAGACATCTGATGCAGGCGACGACTTGCGGAAGAGCAAAAACTCGGGCGCCATCCACTGAATTTGCAGAAACACAACACACATCAAAGCACATCCAACCAAGCCGAGTGAGAAACGCACCAACAACGAACTTTCCAAGACGAGCATCTTACGCGAACTGGTAGCGCTCCACGCGTCTGCATGCGGTAGTAGTTCTGCTCCTCAAGCTCGCGAGACAGACCAAAATCAGAGATCTTGACCACCAAGTCCGCTCCCACAAGACAATTTCGTGCTGCGATATCGCGATGCACAAAGCGCAGCCCAGCAAGGTATGACAAGCCGCTCGCCACTTGCGAAAACATGTGCAGGCACTCTCCTGCAGTTGGTGTCAACCCACGAGCGTGGCACGACTGGATGACCTTGCGCAAGTCACCGTACGGGAGCAACTCGAGCACGAGCATCCAGGGCTCTTCCTCGACAAACACTTCGACAACGGAAACAATGCTGGAATGGTTGAAGCGGCGCATGATCTGGGCTTCACTGGCAAAGTCACTCTTGCTCTTGTCGCTGGCACCGGCTTTCAGAGTCTTGACGGCAACGGCAACAGTGGCAACAGTCGTTGCGCTGACGGAAAGAGATTGACGTGACTTCTTTTCGAGCCATCGGGAGGGCACATGCGCCAGCCAGACCTCACCGAAATTGCCCGAGCCAAGCTGTGTTGAGAGCTTCAGCTCATGCCTCGAGAAGCGCTGGTGCTGTTGGAACGCGGTGACACTCGCAATATACAGGTCTTCATAATTGTCAACGGGCACCGAAGGTCGGAAACTCGCGCGCATTGCATCAAAATCGGGATTGTCCTCGGTGACTTTCTCACAAGCTGGATTAACGGTGTTGAACAACGATTCATCGGGAGCCGTTGGTTGTGGCAGTGATTCGTAGGGGTCTTCTTGCACCACAGTCTGCTGTACCGGTTGGTAGGTATCATCTGGCACTCGTAAAGTGTTGTCATACATTCGATTACGAGATACCGCCTCGTAAGTTGGATCACTTGCACCGGAAAGCTGCTTGCCCTTGGAGGCTCCAGAGAAGTTCGAACGTCCTCGACGACGTCTCAATCCGACAACCAGCAGGACGATCAGAATCACAACAACGCCTCCCGCTGCTGCGCCTGCAGCAGCTGCAGCTACTGGAGCGGAGCTTGATTCGTTGGTATCATGCTCGTCGTCTTGAATGACAATTGCCATCGCTTGAGAGGCACCAAAGCGCGCTCCTCCTTGCAGATCTTTCAGGCAGATGAACATGGCTCGACTGCCATCCGTCAAGCTGTTGTCGTGCAGCAGTATCGCGAGCTCAGCCTCGCTTTGACCGTTTCCAAATGTCACCACAAACGGCGCCGCGTCCACATCTCGTGTCAGGTTTGCTGGGGCTGAGGACAGACCCAAACCCGACAGAGACGCGCACGCGGGATCGAACGAGAGGTCGGTTGTCACGACAAAGCTCAATGTGACGACACCAACTTGTGAAAGCTCGCGCCACAGAGGGAGCCGAATAAAGCCAGTGTCCTCGAAAACAGTTGTCACAAGTGGATTTTGTCCCGAAGAGGGAGCAAACTCAATCACGCCGTTGACGTCGTCATTCCTCAGAATGGTCACAGTCGCCACTGACATCCACGACAAGGTCGCACCAGTCACGTTGACGAGCGTCACAGTAAAGGTCTCGTCGAGTTCAGAAGCACTGTCCTTTGAAACCTCAATGTCAAACGAGACACTCGTCTGCGAAGGTGCCATGATGTGCATGTTGTTTTGATTTGACGCGTCAAAGTCGTCGCCGGATGCAGAAAGAGGCACTGCGTTGGTCTGGAAGCTGACTTCTGTGGCACTTCCGCCGACACGTTGCACTGTCAGAGTGACCTTGCCAGTATCTTCGACGACAGAAACCGTCGGTTGAACAAAAGACAAAACGCCGTTTACATCATCGTGGGCTTCAATAGCGCACGGGATGGTAGAGTCCAACGACGTCGCGCCAACAAGAAAAGTTGCTTCCTGACCAGCGCTGGCTCCGTTCGCCGTCAAAACAAGCTTGAACAGCTCGGTCGGCTCCTCTCCGCTGTCTGCGCTGATCGTCCATGATGCCAACGCAGTACTTTGTCCAGGTTCAAACGTGAAAGTGCGAGCGGAGCTGTCAGCAAAATCAGCCGAGCTGGTTGTTTCATGCGCGATGGAGACAACTCCGGACACTCGGTGAAACGTGCCACCGACACGCGAAACTGCGACAGTCACAACATCGCTCTCGCGAACAAGCAGACGGCTCTCGCCCGTCGCACTCGGCGTGAGACTGACACTCTCGAACGCCAAAGATCCGAATGGATTGTCGTTCATGCCGATGCAAACGTCTGTAAAGTTGCTGACTGGGTCAATGGTCACGCCGGAGCTTGCCGAATCCAGCTGCACCCAAAAGTACTCGTCCAACTCCGGGATTTCATCGTCCAGCAGCATCACTTGAATCTGTGCACGGTCCACACCAGCAGCGATGGTCACTGTTTGACTTGACGAGGCCGTGTAATCTTCGGGTGCTGATGCTCGATTGTCGGCGGACAGCGTCGTGTTCTTGAACCTTCCGCTGTGCATTGACCAGGAAAATGAAATGGCACCATACAGACCACCAGAGCGGATGACTTCGATCGCCACCGTGTTGTTCGGCTGAGGAACTCCACCAACAAGGGGCGACTCTTCAAAGCAACTGGACGCCCGCGTGATTGAGAGAACACCACGCGCATTGTCGTTCTCGGGTATGGTGACCAACGCCAGTGCCAATGTCGCATCGACACGGCCAGGTCCGGACACATACTCCAAGAGCAGACCAAACATTTCATCAAGCTCAGGGACACCATCGGCAAGCACTGCAATAGAGACTTGGGCCTCGACATCGTTTTCGCTGAAAGTGACAAGCTGGGAAACAGCGGCATAGTCGCTTGGGGATGCGATTCCCACACCATTGGCTTGACTTGAGCTCAAAGTCAAACTTCGCACGCGGACGACCGTAGTTCCCAGAGTGCCCTTGAGTCGCTTTAACTGCACAAAGCCCGTAGAGCTCTCCGCCACTGACATTTGAGTCAAGCTGAATCCAAACACACCATAAGGGTCGTCGTGTGCGTTCACGGTCACGCGAGAAGTCGAATAGTAGCCGATAGCTGCGGCAGATCCACTGCCAGTTACCGTTGCATCTACGATGGTATACGTGTGCTCGACATCAAGAGTAGGCACAGACGAGAATGGCAGCTGAATGACCTTTGTTGCTGCGACTTGATTTGCGGGAATCACGATCGAAATGTTTTGGGGCACTGGGAAATCGCACCACACAGTGACATTGATGGCATTCACGAGTGATGCATACGAGTACCGCTCAATCGTGAGAGGGTAGGTGCCAGCGGTAATGTCCACCCGAAACGCGCGCGACGCCGCGGAAAAGCGTACCACTGCGTTTGGATTGTCATTGGCGTCCACGGCAATTGTCGACTTGTTAAACGCGCTGACTGAATCTTGCAGTTGAACAAAGAGGCTCCGAAGAGGCTCGGGGTCGTCATTGCCTATCACCACAATCGTAATGGACTTGAATGTGTCGCCGAGATTGAAGACCAGCGGAGATGGGGTCTCCACAGTGTAATCAACGCCGAGGATGAGATCCAGCGAAGACACGTTAAAGGGGACAAGAGTACCGTCAAATTCAGGAACCATTTCAACGCGCAACTGGATGGGCGAGGTGGCGCTCGATGCGCCGTCAGAAAGGAGTACAAACCGCGAGCTTTCCGCAAAAGCCGCTGAATTTCCAAACACGCACTGGACGCCGTTGCCCGCATAGCCGATTTGGCAGGTGCAAGTGAAGTTGCCGGGAAAGTTGGCGCAGTCAGCAAACTCACTGCAAGGCAAAGTGGCGCACTCGTCGACGTCCGTGCAAACAGTGCTATTGCCCACGAATCCGGCATAACACGCGCATTCAAAGCTGCCAATGGTGTTGGTGCAGGTGGCATTCCCGTCGCAATTGTCCAAGCCTTCTTGGCATTCGTCAATCTCCAGGCAGGTTTTGCCGTCTGGTTGAAGACGCCAACCAGGCTGGCACGTGCAGTAGTACGATCCAGGCGTATTGTTGCAACTCTGGCCACAGTTGCCATTGTTTGTCGAGCACTCGTCAAGGTCTGTGCATCCGCTCGGACCGCGGCCAGCGTTGCTGATGCTGTATCCCGAGTTGCAAGAGCAGGTATAGTCGCCAATGGTGTTTGTGCAGATTTGAGCGCACTGGTTGCCGCCGCCCGGAGCGCATTCGTCTCTGTCCGTGCACGTAAGCGTCGAGCTCCAGCGCCAGGTTTCGTCGTTTTGGCACGTCGTGGTAGCAGAGCCACCAGAAAAGCCAGACTTGCACGAGTACTGACAGGTGCAGCCGTACGTTGTGCAGACACAGGTGCTGCCGACGGCCACAGAGTTGGCAGGAGGCGCGACGAACGAGTTGCAGTTCTTCTTGACGTTGCAATTGGTGCTCTTCCAGCCAGTGCAGCAGCTCTTGACACCACCAGCTTGGCACGTGTAGCACGCAGAGGCAGTGTTCGTATCCACACAGTACACGCATTGGAAGCCGGCTTGTCCCGACGTGCCAACTGGCCAGTAGTTTGACTGGCAAGTGCCGCAGTCCTTGTCCTGGTAACCAACGTTGCAAGTGCACACGCCTGACGAGGGATTGCAAGCGGTGCACGCCGGAGGATCGCTGACTCTGCAGTACTCGCCGCAACGAGCACCGTACCAGTATTGGTCGCACATGGCGCGATGGTAGACGTAGACTGCAGGAATGTTGAACTCGCCATCAGCCGTGCTACCAAGATTGACACCTTGCCAAGGACTGGCCGCCAAGCTGCCTTGCTCTTCATTGCCGTTCAGGGTGATGGGATCGAACGTCTTCCATCCCATGTCATCGTCGGGAGCGGGCCAAGGATCGTTGTCGTCGCAGTCGACATACCATTGCACCGTCCCTGCCCAGTTGCTCACAGCGCCATAGTTGATGTCAATGTTCCAACGAGGGTTGTGGGATTCTTGTTCAGCCGCATTCCAGTTGGCGTTGCCAAATGGCAGCCGCATTCCAGTTGGCGTTGCCATTTGGCGCAAATTTCACCCAACCAGTGCAGTAAGGGTCGCCTTTATGTTCGCAAACAGAATCAATGAGCGTCACAGGACGAATATGGAAACGCATTTCACAACAAACCAAGGACCGGCACGTACAGATTCCATCTGCGCAGCCAGAAGCTTGGGTGAAATACAACGCGCGTGCAAAGCATGTTGCACGGTATTGGACGGCGTGCGCAGATCCGACCAAAAAGCCAACGAGCACGAAAATGCTCCAGAATTGCTTTGCCATTGAGGCATTCCAATGTCGCATGCTGTACTGGAGCACCAAAGCGTCAGTGATCACAACGAGTTGTAATGCATCGCAGCAACAGGACTTGTCAAACTCTTTGCATCGCTGTCGCCAAATCCCCTTTGCTCGTTTTTGTTTTCCATCGAACAAACCCCTGTCCCTCAAAGCGTCTGTCTGGCCACAAGTGAATGCTGAGTTGTGCGTCGGTGCAGCAGCGTCGACATGGAGGCGTCAGCAAAATCATCTGAACCCCTGAGTTTGTCGCGTTCAACTCGAGCCAGCATTTCCGGCCCCCTCCAAGGGGCCCAAACATGCAATGCCTTGTATTTAACCCCTCTTTTCGTGTCGAGCTGGCTGTGTGTCGAGCTGCAGGCGGCGCAGGTGAGGTTGTGATTCTGTGGGATTCGGTCCTTATTAAGATGGTGTGTTTTTGTTTTCTCCAAAACAATCCTAACGACCCCCCTCGGACATCGACCACTTCCACGCAAGCCAGTTTGTCGACAATGACGAAGCATGCATGTTGCAATGAAGCAGGCAGATTCCATGTCTCTGATGCTGAGACACGGTGGTGGAGTGCGTGTAGTGAGAAAGCCGGGCGCGGGCGACATGTCTCGTCAATCCTTTTTTCCCACGGTTGCAAAGAATTCGCCGAGTGGCAACCTCCGCCCCCTTCACTGCTCTCTGGCATTGTGCATTGCACGCATTTGTGCTGCGAGCATAGACGCGCGTGCTGAGCGTTCCTCATGCGCGTGCAACAATGAACTCACCTTGAAGCGGTTGCGACGGAATACAAAAAAAAAAAAAAAAAAAAAAAAAAACAGACTGAAAAAAACAAACCGCGTTCTCAGCAATGGTTGAAAATTTGTCGAGTAGTACGTGCTGTTGATGAGCAATGGTAAATCAACGCCAACACGAAGCATCAAAAGTGTGCGAAAACGAGGAAAACGTGATGATTGTGGTGTACAAAAAGAAATGCCCGAAAATGAAAAGGAAAGAAACAAAGAACGCAATGACAAGTTTTCAAAAAAGCGAGATACGAGATATGAAACAAATGCTTTGGTTAGGAGACAATTCCTCCTAAACCTGATGGGGTCTACATTCGTGGAGCACCTTGGTGTGCCTGCTGTTGTTGCTGCTGCTGCTGATGCTGTTGCTGGAGTTGTTGCTGTTCCATGACCAGATGCCGCTGGGATTGCAGCTGCTGCTGCAACTGCTGCAGCTGCTGAATTTGCTGCAGATGTACCTGTTGGTGTTGTTGTTGCTGTTGTTGTTGTGCTTGAATCAACTGCTGCTGCTGCTGCTGCTGCTGCTGTTGCTGCGGCTGCATGGTTGCCTGCACAAGCTGGGGCTGCATCGCTGGCTGAGCTGGCTGCAAAGAATACTGTCGCTCGTGGAGCTGTTGACCAAGCACGGGTGACATGGTTCGTGGAGGTCCTTGAACAAGGCGATTTCCATAAACTACATACGGCTGCGACTGCATTACTTGCGCCGGGGCCTGTGTCTGGTAGACCTGTGGAGGAATTTGCGAATGGCCTTGACCTGGTGGGAAGCCGTGGATGGGTTGGTGCTGTTGCATCAGCATGGCAGGCTGCTGCTGCTGCGGTGGTTGCTGCTGCTGCGGAGGTTGCTGCTGCTGTTGCTGTTGTTGCTGATGTTGCTGTTGCTGTTGCTGTTGCAACTGCTGCTGAAGTTGTTGCTGCAGATGCTGCTGCTGCTGAACAGTCAGGGAATAACCGCCTTGCGGCAGGACCTGAGAATGAACAGCCTTTGGTGGAGAGACATGCTGGCCCTGAGTCAACATTCCGTGTTGCCCTGCTGCCGAAGTAGTCGTGGCAGAATCAGCCATTGTCGCATACGAAGAAGTTTTTGCCAGCGGGACGCCAAGAAGGGACATGGTCCCTGCATCTCGCGGCGAAGCGATCGGAGTCCCCAAAGTGCCTCCCGCAGGCATGTTCAGAATGTAGTGCACATTCGCGTTCGGGGTGAGAATGCCTGTGCCAGATGGCTGTTGCGGAAGGAGCACAGTCAAGGGAGCAGCCGAAGGGTTTGCAGTGGGCGCGCTCGTTGACGCCGTAGGAACTCCGGCTCCTACTGATGGTGCAGAGGCGGAAGCTGCGGCGGCCGCAGCTGCAGCCATGCGCTTCGCTGCCTTGTTCGAGTGGCTTGATGGAGACGCCGCTGGTCCTCCAACATTCATTCGAGCTCCACTGGCGTTCAGAGTCAGCGTCAAGTGCGGGGTTGTCGTCGCCTCGGTTGGCTGACCACCACCAGGCGTGAGCGCAGTTGTTGACGAGCTCGCAGCTGTGGCACCAAGAGAACCAGGAAACCCACTCGCAGGGAGCGAAGGCAGCGGAACTTCGACTTGCGCGGCTCGAACAAGCGCGTCCCGAATCGCGACGCGCAGGTCGTGTGGCGACGTGGAGGTGGACTCGTCCGTGCGCAAAACAGCTTGACAAGCCAAATCCACAGCAGCACCCAACTGGTCGGGCGCCAGCGTGGCGAGCGCCGATCGATCAAGCAAGCCGTACATGACGAGCAAGTCGGTGCGGTGGCGACGCAAGACTGCCGAGGCGTGCTGACGCTCGCCAACCTCGGCTTGCAACGCATCACGCAAGTCGCGCAGCCATTGGACGTGCTGCTGCTGTGCGGTGATTTGCTGCTTGAGCTCGCTGGTGTTGGATGCCAGCGCCGCCAAACGCGCCTTCAGCATGGTCATCCGCGCCTCATTGTCCGTTTCTAAATGGGTGGACACAAACCGCAGCGTTTCTTGCATTTGGCGAATGAAAAAGGTGCGCAGTTGCTCTGGAAACGAGGATGCGCGGGACGGGTTGGTCGCGCCGGCAGGCTCTACCGTCATGGCTGTGCCAGGGGCCAGCTCCGATGCATTTCTGAGGCAAGCAAGCAGAAACCAAAAAAAAAAAGAGAAATGTCAGGACAAATCGGTCAAACTAGTGGCAATCAAATTGCAAACACAATTCTTACACGCTCGAACGGCGCTCAGTCTTGGAGCCAGTGGTCGCGCGATTTACATCAGGTTGATTCTCCTTGGGAGCGGAAGAGACGGCCTCGGTCGAACTCGTGGTGGCGAGTGACATGAGAAGAGAAGCAGGATCGACGCTGCCTGTGCTGGAGGACGACCGCGCACGAGGTGGCACCAAAAAGGTTGCTGACTCGCCCTGATCGGGAGCGACAAGGCCAGCAGAATCCTCGCCCTTCTCTGTTCGCGGGCGCTTGGACTGCTTGCTGTCGGTGGCAGCTGCAGACGAATCCGTGTCGAGTGCGCGCTTCTGCGGGATGGCACTGGCCTCACCTGGCTGCGCTAGTGCTCGGCTGGTGGTGGACTCGATTCCTTCCATGGGAGCGGGAGCTGGGGTCGCGGCCTTTGCTGCTGCATTGTCGCTCATGGCGGGCAGCAGGCCTGGCGGCAATGGCATGACCGCTGGCCGCTTCTTTTTCGACGCGGGCAGCAGTTTGGCTGTTGGGGCAGGTGATGCGGAGGCAGAGGATGCAGAAGCGTTTGCGCTCGCGGCATTGGAACTGGCGGCTGCGGCATTTTGGGCCGCCGAGGCGGCGACAAGGGCCTGAATGGCAGCTGTAATGGATGGGGGAAGGGGTGCAGCCGCAGCCTCTGCGTCTGGAGTGGTGGCAGAGTCCTTGGCTGACGGTCGCTTGCGAGAGGCACCGGGCGGCCCTCCTTTCGCTGCCGTGCTCGCGGAAGGCGCGTGCGTTGTTGTTGTTGTTGCTGTTGTTGTTGTTGTTGCTGTTGGCTTGCGGTCTCGTTGGGACGGGTGCTCGGCGGTTTCCTCGTCATCGCCAGAGGACGACGAGCCGTCCGACGAGGAAGCGGAAGATTCGCGGTGGAGCGACGATGTTGAGGCAAGTCTCGACCGCCGCGGCCCGGACTGGGCGGACGGCGTGCTTCGGCGTGGTGCTTTCGCGGCAGTGCGTCGGCCGGCCTTGTCAGCGGCGCCTCGACCTCGTTGCTGCCATTGCTGCAAGGCCAACATGTTCCGCGGGAGCGACGCATCGTCCAAGGCGGCAGCGGTTTCCGACTCCTTCAACGCGGCAAGAGCGTGCTGCTGGTGCCGCGACCGCGAGTTGTGCTTTTCGCAAAACGCGAGAAACGCAGTTTTGAGCTCACCGGCCGAGTTGTTGACTTCGACAAGTGTGAGCAAGTTGTAATTTTGGCCGCAGGTGGCGTGAAACCGGGTTTCGCAACCAGGCACCTCGCAGTCCACACACAACCCGGCACAGCACGCCTGCTGTGGGCGGCCATACAATTGGCACACGGAGCAAGGCAAACCCCATCGCCAATCATCGACGCCGTCCGTGTCGACGCCCAGCATGTTGCGCTTGTCCGAGAAGGTGACTTGGCGCTCCCACAGGGCGCAAATGACGTGGACCCACGAGTCCCCTACCACGGTGCGCTTGAAGGCGCCTCCGCTGTTGGGACAAAGCAGACACTTTGGTTTTGGGAACGGGGTTGCCTGTTCGAACATGCCGAGCAAATTTGACACTGCATCCGTTCCAGCCGAGGTAGGGGCGGGCGGGGATGATTCTGATGTTGCTGATGCTGCTGATGTTGTTGCTGTTGCTGCTGCTGCTTCTGAATGTTCGCTAGTCGTACTCACGGGGGCACAGGACGGGGATGTTGCGCTGATAAACCGATTCCATGCGAGTTCTTCAGCGCACGGATCACAATACCACGGCCGCGAGCTATCGTACGTGGCCACGCCGTAGCATCCGCGGTGCACAACGAGCTTGCATGATGGCGCGGCGCAAGTGACAAAGTCAATCGACACGTCGCGATCGGCCTCCACAGACGAATCCGAGTCGTAATAGTCTGGCTCGTCCTCGTTGTCGTCCCAGGAGCTCGGACTTTTCAGCAAGCAGATGTTGCACTGCTTGCCGCCGCCTACCAAATGCTCGATAACGTTCGGCATTGGGCACGAGGAGGAGGAGCAGGCGCACACCGAGTGAGTGATTGTCTGGCTCGCGTCGTTGAGTGCTTGTGGGGCGGGCGAAGATTCTAATGTCCACGGATGATCGACCAATACAAACAATCATAAGAGTGAGCAACAAGTCCACGTCGCAACACGCGCGCATTGGAACCCTGGGTTGTGAGTTGGAGACTTGCTGGGCCTTTGCATTGGAGACCGAGCTGGCTGTTTGGAAAGTCCAATGTTGAAGCCACCGCCATCACCACCGACTCCCGCTCGGACGGGCGTTCACAGCGTCGTTTGTTGCGTTCTAAATCCAAGCCATGTGCGTGCATCGGCTGGCTGTGGCGTGTCCGGCTGTCCTTTGACTGCAGAGATCTCACCATCGAACCTCCCTTGGTTCGACCTCCCCTCATCAACCCCAACCCTGTCCTACGCTTGCCACCATGCAATCTGGAGCTGGAACGCAGGGACGCTCAGAACGACGCAGGTGGAAGTGGACGTCCCCAGCTGGGTCGCCATTTTGGCGCGAAAACGGGGGTTGGGTAGTGGCTGAGTTGACAGGTCCACAGTCGACGTTGCTGCAAAATCACCGACGCACGCACGCACACACACTCAGATACGAACGCACTCAGATGGAAAGCCAAGTGCAAAGTCAAGTGGAAGGGAACGAGTTGGAGGTGGACAAACCAAAATCCAAAAAGAAACTTGGACTGTCTGAGTCAGAGTCGGAACTGGAGCGTTCAAGTGTGAAATCATAGAGTCGCAGTAGAAGTTAGTTGTCAAAGTAGATGTACAGTATCCTGAATGTCAGTTCGGGTTGAGAGTGTGTGAGTGGCTGGCTGTGTTATTGTTGAGTCAGCCACCATTGACTTTGAGCTCACAACACTTTGCGCTCAGCAGCCAAATCCTCGATTTAAGAACAATAATAATTCACACATCACTCCTTCTTTTTTTTTTTTTTTCCGTTGCTGTCTTTTTCTGTATGGACTCGTTCTGCGGCGGTCCTGGCACCTGGGTGAGTGATGAAGTTGGCTCAAAAGCAACCAAATCTGCCGTCCTTTCTCTCTCCCTCTCTCTCTCCCTCTCTCTCTCCCTCTCGTCATATTCGAGTGTGTAGATGTGTGTGTATCAGTGTGTGCATCAGTGTGTTTGGGTGTGTTTTGCTCGAGGCGTCACTGTTACATCACAGCAGCGAGCCGCATGGACCTGTTCTTCTTTCGATTTTTTTTTTTTTTTTTTTGCCTCCGTTCTCCCCTTCTTCCCCTTCTTCTTCTTCTCTTCTTCTCCCTCTCTCTTGCTCTTGTCTCTGCGTTTTGTCTTCTTTTCGTGCTTGTGAGATCTACGTCTTTTTGCTCCGTGCTTTTGGCTCCGTTCACTGCTGCGCCGCATTTTCGTTTCCCATAAACTGCCCCAAAAACCTCCGTTCTTGGCAAAATTTTCCGCACTGCATCCTGGTCTTTGTTCTTGCTGCTGCTGGTTGATTTTTCACGCCCTTCTTCGCTGTGCACGGGTTGCGTAGTGAGTGCGTAATGAGTGTATGAGTGTGTGTGTGTGTGTGTGCTCCGCGACCGTGACTCTGCTCGATGCGGTGGTGCGCTTTTGAACTGACCGTTTGGTTGCGTTCGACTTCTTCTTCTTCTTGACAGGGCCCTGCGCTGCCAGACAATGCCACGCGCGTGGACTTTACACCGTGCTTTGAAGACGTGGTCATCATGCTGACGCCAGTCGCGTTCGTCCTGGTCATCGGCCTGCTGCGCTGGTACTACCTCGTGCGCTGCTTCCCGCGAACAGACGAGCTCTCCATCTCGTGGGTCTATCGCTCCCAGCTGGTACGTTTGGCTCCAAGCTCGTGGTGCATAGTTGCACATCAGTGAAGCAAGCCGCGCTGGATTTGAGGGGTGGAGGGTGGAGGTCTGAGAAGGAAAAGGCGAGCAAGTTGCCGCTCCGAGCAAGCAACATCCTGGTCGTGGTTTGTGGTTGTGGATTATTCCAATGCACCTCGACCAACCAACCTGGTCAAGGAATCTAAGGAACGCACCAGGAAGGCACCAGGAAGGGCGGAAGAAAGGAGACTCTTGGCATCAAAATTGAAGCTGAGGTGGCAACGTTCAGCCTTCTTGACAACAACGGTTGTTACTGTTGTGCAGAGAGTATTGCGTCCATTGTACATTGATGTCTGTACTTTGGAACCAACCAGCTTTCCCCCATTGTTGAGCTTGTCGCCTTCTTACTCACCAAAAAATTTGTTAACTCTCCTCCTTGACCAATGGTTGTTTGTACTCCCCCCCACACGAACAGCTCGTGTCCTTTGCCCTCATCATTGTCACCCTGGTCGAGATGATCAAGGTCGCCCATGAAGTGCGCATTGGCGATCCCGCCGTCCAGGCCGACTACCACCTGTTTTACGTCATTTGCATGTTCTTGGGCCAACTCATTGTGCCGTTTGTGCTCTGGAATGAGCGCAACCACGGGCAGCACATGTCGTCGACCATCTCCATCTTTTGGCTGTGCTCGGTCGCGGCTGGTGCTGTCAAGTTCCGAACCCTGGTGCTCATTGCAGACACGGCCGACCACTTCCGACTCGTCTCATTCTTTGTCTACTATGCGTTCATGCTCTTGGCCGTGATTACCACCGTCTTGCCGGAGCGTGAGAGCGAGTACAGCTCGATTGACGAGGATGCGGTGAGTACAACACTTTTTTTTTGGGGGTGGTTTTTCGTATTTTTTTGTTGTAATTTTTGGTTCGTTTCTCATCCACCCTCCCTCTTTGAAAACCTGCTGCCGCAGAACGCTTGCCCGGAAGCCAAGGCCTCTCTCTTCTCCAACTTGACATTCTGGTGGGTCAACGGGCTGGTCCGCTTGGGCTACAAACGCGACTTGCAGCAGGAGGATTTGTGGAGCTTGAACAAACAGGACCACGCTGATGTGCTGGCCGACCAGTTTGAGCATTCGTGGAACATCGAGCGAAACTACAAAAACCCGTCCATGTACCGCGCCCTTGGCCGCGCGTTCGGCAAGACCTTTTTCTTTGCTGGTCTGTTCAAGATTGCGCAAGACTCGCTGGGGTTTGTGTCGCCGCAGCTGCTGGATAGCATGATTCTGTTCATCAAGGACACGAACGCGCCCGTTTGGCAGGGCTACGCGTACGGCGCTGGCATGTTTGTGACTGCCATTCTGCAGTCCCTCATCCTGCACCAGTACTTCCACCGATGCATGCGTTCCGGCATGCAAATCCGCAGCGGTCTCACTGCCGCCGTCTACCGCAAGGCGCTGGTGCTGAGCAACACGAGCCGCCAGTCTGCCACCGTTGGCGAGATTGTCAACCTCATGAGCGTGGACTCGCAGCGCTTCCAAGACCTCACCACCTACCTGCACATTCTCTGGTCGGGCCCGTACCAGATTGCCTTGTGTCTGTACTTTTTGTACGATGCGATGGGCCTTTCGATCCTTGCCGGAGTGGCCGTCATGATTCTCATGATCCCGATCAACGCGCTGATTGCCGTGCGCATGCGTGGTCTGCAGAAGGTCCAGATGAAGAACAAGGACTCGCGCATCAAGCTCATGTCGGAAATCCTCGCGGGCATCAAGGTCCTCAAGCTGTACGCGTGGGAGTCGCCGTTCATGCTCATGGTCAAGGTTGTCCGCGACCGCGAGCTCAAGGTGCTCAAGACCACCAGCTACCTGAATGCCTTTGCGGCGTTTGCCTGGACGTGCACGCCTTTCCTCGTCTCGCTCGCCACATTCATCACCTACACCACGACCGGCAACGACCTGACAGCCGAGAAGGCCTTTGTGGCACTTGCGCTGTTCAACCTGCTCCAATTCCCCTTGTCCATGCTGCCCTTCTTGCTCAGCTCGGTCGTCGAGGCAAGCGTCTCCAACAAGCGCCTGATCAAGTTCCTCATGCTCGACGAGCTCAAGTCCTCCAACGTGATGCGCGCGCTGCCCCGCGACATGGACGATACGCGCATGGTACCCGTCGACCCCCATGGCACCTCGTCGAACAATGGCGCTGCGGGTGTCTCTGTTGCGCGCAAGGTGCGCGTGCTCGTCCGCAATGGCCAGTTCAAATGGACGACCGAGTCGCCCGAGCCAGTCCTCCGGAACATTCACTTTGAGGCAGTCGACAACACGCTCACCGCCGTTGTCGGCCGTGTGGGCTGCGGCAAGTCCTCGCTCGTCGCTGCCTTGTTGGGCGACATGGAAAAGACCGGCGGCGACGTCTATGTGACTGGGTCGGTCGCGTACGTCCCGCAGCAACCGTGGATTCAGAACGGCACCTTGCGCGACAACATTCTGTTTGGCCAGCGCTACGACCCCGATCGCTACGCACGTGTGATTGATGCGTGCGCGCTCAAGCAGGATCTGGACATGCTTCCTGGTGGCGATTTGACGGAAATTGGCGAGAAGGGCATCAATCTCAGTGGTGGCCAAAAGCAGCGCGTCAGCATTGCCCGCGCCGTGTACCAAAACTGTGACATTTATATTCTGGATGACCCGCTCAGCGCAGTCGACGCGCACGTTGGCAAGCACATTTTCGACAACGTCCTGGGCTCGCGTTCCATCCTTCGCGACAAGGTTCGCATTCTTGTCACGCATTCCGTGAGGTTTTTGCCGCAAATGGACAAGATTGTTGTGGTGCGCGATGGTTGCATCACCGAGTCGGGCTCGTACTCGCGTCTCAAGGAGGACGGCCAGGACTTTTCGCGCTTTTTGGCCGAGTATGCCGCTGAGGCCGAGGCCGAATCCCAGCGGAAGCATGCCGCCGACGCGGAAGCAGGCGCCGACGAGGCCAAGCCTGGCGATGCCAAGGCGCCCGACGGCAAGGCAGTGGACGCAGCCCCGACAAAGGCGGCCAAGACAACAGAGCCAGCCGGCAACCAGCTCGTTGCCAAGGAAGGCATGGAGGCTGGCAGCGTCAAGATGAGCGTCTACAAGGACTATATGCGCGCCAACGGATTTTGGCTGTGCGCCATCATCTGCGGCATGTACATTGTGGGCCAGGCTCTGCAAGTGGGCTCCAACCTGTGGCTCTCCCACTGGAGCGACTCGTCCGACGAGGACCCTGTCGCCACCAGCAATGACAACCCTTACTATCTCGGCATCTATGCGGCGCTCGGCATCGGAAACGCCATCACCGTGTTTTTCGCCACCTTTGTCCAAGCGCTCAGCTCCATCCACGCGTCCGAGATGATGCACCAGTCCATGCTCTACCGTGTTTTGCGCTCCCCGATGGCCTTCTTTGACACGACGCCCATGGGTCGCATTGTCAACCGCTTCAGCAAGGATGTCTACATTTTGGACGAAACCATCCCGTCCTCGCTGCGATCGTTCTTGGGCATGATTTTCCGTGTTGCGTCCATTGTCATTGTCATTGCCTATTCGACCCCACTCTTCTTGGCTGCTGTGCTGCCGCTGGCCGTGCTGTATGTCGCCATTCAGCGGTTCTATGTCGCAACCTCGCGCCAGCTCAAGCGTCTCGACTCTGTCTCGCGCTCGCCCATCTATGCGCACTTTTCGGAAACTTTGACGGGCGTCAGCTCCATTCGCGCCTATTCCCAGCGCAGGCGGTTTATGCAGGACAACTCCACCAAGATTGACGAAAACCAGCGTGCCTACTACCCGTCCATTGCCTCCAACCGTTGGCTCGCCATCCGGCTCGAGTTTATCGGCAATCTGATTGTTCTCCTTGCCGCTCTCTTTGCCGTGCTCGGCCGCGACTCTGTCAATCCTGGTCTCGTGGGTCTGTCCATCAGCTACGCGTTGCAAGTCACCCAGACGCTCAACTGGATGGTCCGCATGTCCAGCGAGTTGGAGACGAACATTGTTGCCGTGGAGCGCATCAAGGAGTACGCCGAGATTGACTCGGAGGCTGAGCGCGTTGTTGACACTGCGCGTCCCTCCATCGGTTGGCCCGATCGAGGCGCCATCTCCTTCAAGGACTATGCTGTGCGCTACCGTCCAGGCTTGGACCTTGTGCTGCGCGGCATCAATGCCGAGATCCAGCCCGGCGAGAAGATTGGCATCTGCGGTCGCACTGGCGCCGGCAAAACCTCGTTGACGCTCGCCCTGTTCCGCCTGCTGGAGGCTGCTGGCGGCAGCATTGTCATTGACGGAATCAACATTTCAACGATTGGACTGGACGACTTGCGCCGCAATCTCAACATCATCCCGCAAGACCCCGTCCTGTTTTCGGGCACAGTGCGCAGCAACCTCGACCCCCTCAACCAGTACGAGGACTCGCGTCTGTGGGAGGCGCTCGAGCGTGCGCATCTCAAGCCGGCCATCCAAGCCCTCGACCTCAGGCTGGACGCTCCTGTCAACGAAGGCGGCGACAACTTTAGTGTTGGTCAACGCCAGCTCATGTGCTTGGCTCGTGCGCTCCTCCGACGAACGCGCATTCTCGTTCTCGACGAAGCCACCAGCGCGCTCGATGTCGAGAGCGATGCGCTCATCCAGCAGGCCATTCGCACCGAGTTTTCCCACTGCACTGTTCTGACCATTGCCCATCGTCTCAACACCATTTTGGACAGTGACAGGTATAAAGGGTTTTGAGATGACGATGTAGCGATTGTTTTTTTTTTTTTTTTTTTTCCTCTGTTGGTTTTCATTTCACTTTTTTCTCACTTTTTGTGGTGGTTGGTTTCTTGTTTGTGTCGACAGAATCATGGTGCTGGACGCTGGACGCATTGTCGAGTTTGATACGCCAGCAAAGCTGCTCGCCAATCCCTCCACCGTGTTTTTCGGCATGGCCAAGTCTGAAGGAGTCGTCGCCAGTGCCTCGTTGTGAACAGCTTTGTGGTGATTTCAATCGAACGAAGTTTGTGTCGTTCGTGTGTTTGTGTGTGTTTGTGTGTGTGTGTGTGTGTGTGTGTGTGTGTGTGTGTGTGTGTGTGTGTGTGTGTGTGTGTGTGTGTGTGTGTGTGTGTGTGTGTGTGTGTGTGTGTGTGTGTGTGTGTGTGTGTGTGTGTGTGTGTGTGTGTGTGTGTGTGTGTGTGTGTGTGTGTGTGTGTGTGTGTGTGTGTGTGTGTGTGTGTGTGTGTGTGTGTGTGTGTGTGTGTGTGTGTGTGTGTGTGTGTTTTTCAGACAATTACAATTTTTACAAAATCAACAAAATGAGCAAAATCAACAAAATCAACAGACAACATGTCGCATTATTCGCAGCGGCAGGATCATTTCGCAACCCCGCTGCTATAAGGATGATCTCGAAGATACTGCCTTGATCGCAAGTCGGCTTGACGAACAGGCTCTGGGATGCGATGGAGACAACTCGTTTTGGTGATTCGGATGGCATGGTCGAGGGAGATGCGATGGCCAACAGAAATGAACACTGGGTTTGTCGAGTCCTCGGTACTTCGAAGCGCCTATGATAGAAGTCGAGCAGTTCAATGAGTGCGTTGAAAAGAAGTGCAAGTCCGATCGATTCATGCGGCTGAATCCCCCAGAAAAAACAAAGTGCATACCGCTCCCCATTCTCGACCTGAAATGCCCACTAGCTTGGCTGTCGCCCCACTGTGACTAAGCTTGGGTACCACCATAGTCTTGACGTGATTCATGTCAATGCCGTCGACGTGGAAAATGGTCTTGCCAATGCCGATTGTTGGGATGTCGACCAACACACCGAGGTGACTTGCCAGACCAAATCCTGTGAATGTCGAGCAAGCACGGTCAATATATAGTCGTTGGACCGCCGAAATGCATCGAGGCTGACACTGCTTTCCAAAAGAGAAAATCAACCCAACAACCATCATTTCGCCCTTACCTCTTTGGTGCAAGACGCCATTCCCATCGACAAAGATCAGCTGGATCGGTTGATGGCGATGCCACAGAAACGCAGCCAAGTGAGCAAGTGCATGCTCCAGGAAAACTGGCCATCAACATCTTTCAATGCAAACCCTTACCTGTGGAAGAAGCTCTGGCTGCTGGGCTCTCAAACGATCCAACAGCGCTACCAGAAAGTTGACTTCGCGGAATGCAAGAAACCCCGGGATGTACGGGAGCGTGAGCTCGACCATCTCGAAATTCTCGTAAACAACCTGCCAAAAACGAGGCGGGTTGAGGTGTTTGTTTGCTCCAACAAACCCTCATACAACCTTTTTTTTTGTTTTGAACATTCAGAAATTGCATCATCAGACTGACTTTCATTTCCGGGAAGGACAGCACGACAAGCGATGCGCATGCAGCCTTCGGATCGCCCTTGACAAAGCTAATGTCCACTCCACCAACGAGACGCAGCGGCGGCAATCCAAGTCCATCCGTCGCCGACTCTGTTCCCCACAAACAAAGGGGGTTGAGACACTCCAGAAGCGATCCATCCATCAAAAGTGCGCAACCGGGTCCAACGACCAGGGCCGAGTGCTGCGCAGTGACGCAACGCGCACACAGATTCGCATCATCATCATCAGCAACTCACCCGCTTCGCCTTGACCGACGGGCGCAAACCCAGTGGCATTGTCTGTCGTGTCCAGGCGCTCTTTCAGTCTGTTCTGCTCGCTGTTGCAAGGATTGTTGAGTTTCGCAGTGAGTCGCTGAAATGCGGCATCCAAAAAGCTCAGACTTGATTGAGCTTTGTTGATAGCTCTCTCTCGCTCTCTCTCTCTCCCACTCACTCTGTCCAGCTGCTGAGCACTTGCTCGTCGACTTCAGAAGGGCTCACGAGACGGTTTTCCTCGTTCGGTGCTGGAGCAGCAGCAGCAGCAGACATTTGACTCGATGTTGACATTGACCAAAAGACTGAACAGTCCAAATCGAGCGCACAAGCTCAGCTTCTCAGTTTCGTTTCAGTCTTACTTTTTTCGTTGAACCTCCAACAACCCCAAAACACTCAACAAAACAGAAAACCCTCGTTTGTTATGAAGATGATTGTTCGGCCATTGACGCTTGCGCTGCTTGCGATTGTGGCGGTCGTGCTCGTGCTTGGCGGGTCGCAGCCGGCGGCCGCGCAGTTCCAGTTCAACTTTGGCGGCGACGGCGGCGGCTTCTTTGGCGGCGACCAGCAGCAGCAGCAGCAGCAACAGCAACAGCAACAACAGCAACAACAGCCCCAGTTTGACAATGGTGAGTGAGCAACGAGGCGATGCGGATGTGAGTGGAGATCTCTGCTGACTTTTTGGCTTTTGATGACTTGCCGTTCCCCCGCCTCATTGCCAGACTGCTTCCGGTGCAAGGACAACAAGCACTGCGTTCCTCGTGCAATCGACTGTCCATGCGACGCGTCGCTCAAGGAAGTCAAGTGCGCGGTTGGCGACTGGTACACCTGCCTCGCTGCCGGTTCGCCCTGCAAGAAGCGCTTGTAGCTATGTGTTGCGATGGTGCAGGAAACATTGACAATGCCGAGAAAAATACTCAAAGACGTGACGTGCATCAGAACAACCATCAATTGGAACTGGAATGAATGGGAAGCGGCGAAATTCTTGTAGCTTTTCAAAAAGTGCTGGTTGCTTTAATGCGAGGCGAACAAAAAGGGGCAGAAAAACACAGGCCATTCACGACAACAGGCAAAAAAAGAAAACAACCGTTCGGAAATACTACAGGAAGACACAAACTGGCAAAAAGAAGCGACAATCAAAGAACGACCGCATCGCCCAGCAACCGCGCCACGCTCTCTCTTCCGTTCCCTCCTTTTTTTTTTTTGTTTTTTTGGATTTGTTTGTGATGCTCTGGCACACTCGAGCTGTCGCACAGTGCTGCGGGTTTTAGGCCTGACCGTAGCCGGTCGATGGCTGGGCATAGCCGCTCTGGTCGCCTTGGAACGGCGGGGGAGCAAAGTTGTTGCCAGTGTCGGCCTGGTAGTTGGTGTAGGGGGCGGGGGCACTGTTGTCGACGGCCTGGCCACCAAGACGCCACTTCTTGAGGGTGAGGAAGGAGAAGGCAGCCCAGGTGATGATGGAGAAGAAGGAGAAGGCAATGGCAGCCTGGGCGTTGTTCTTGACGTCCGACTCGACCTGGTCCTTGAAGTCGAACTTGACCCACTTGTCGGTGAGGTAGCAGAAGCCGACAAACCAGAGGAAAGTCCAGAGAACAGAGAAGCCGAGGGTGAAGAGGGTCAGGAACTTTTGGAGGGCACCGAAACGGTCGCCGACAAACTCAAAGAGCATGAACAGCGAGGCAGCAATGAATGCAATAACGCCAATCGCAATGCCGTAGCCGCACGCGTTGTCGTCGAGGTCATAGTAGCAGCCGCCAGAGACCTTGACCTTGTCGGCGATGCATCCGAAGACGATGATGGCGAAGAGCTACAAAAAAAAATAACAATAATAATAACGATAACCGAAAACAAGCATAAAGTGAGATTTGTAGAAGTTCAGAGGACATCGCAACGTAGAGCATCAGTGTTGATGGTTTTTCTGAGTTTCTTGGGCAGACTGCTTGAAGTCGACGCGCTCTCTCTCTCTCTCTCTCTCCCTCGCTCTCTCTCTGTCTCTGTCTCTCTCACGCTTCTACGTGACGGGTGACAATATGCAGTTCTCAAACGTCTCGAAACAAGACGATGGTTGTTTGTTTCCAAACAGAAATAAATCAAACTTGAAAAAAAGTGTTTTTTTTTTTTTGAATTTTTTTTTTTTTTTTCCCCGAGTGTGACGAAATTGTCGCTTTTTCAAAAATCCAATATTGAAAAACAATAGCAAAAGAGAAAGAAAAAGAAAAGAAAAAAAAAGCTTGTGATCGATGAGCAAACAAACGCTCACACGAGCCGTGCGTCATTGTCGCTTTGGGCAGCCGATGGCAGGCGCAGAGCGAGGTGGAAGGGCAGCGCGCGTGTTGCCTGGTCGTCGACGAGATGACGAAGGACGTGCATTGGCGACGATGGCAGCAAAAGAGAACGGAGAAAGGAAGAGACGGAAGGAGGCGGGAAAATAAAATAAAATAAAATACAAAAAAAAAAAAAAAGAGGTGATCTCGTGCTTTCGTTCGCTTTCGCTGCACGGGCGAGCGACGACGAGAACGGCGACGCAGACACGCGTGGCGTGGCAGGCAAGCGAGTGGGCAAGGCAAGAGCGCGGTTGGCGCAGCGATGGCCGCTGGCAGTCGCGATGGCAGCAGCAGCACGCAAAAGAAGAACGGCTGAAAGGGAGGAAGCGAAAAAAAAAAAAAAAAGTTTTTGTTTGCTGTTTTTTTTCCATTGACTGTGCCTCGTGTGGCTGGGGAAGCAGAGCAAGAGACCGACCGAGCGAGCGAACAAGAGAGAGCAGTGGGGGGGGGGCGTACCCAGTTGAGGGCGCTGAGGATGAAAGTGGGGCGCTTGACAGCGTCGGCGGGGGAACCAGATTGAGATCCGTCCATGGTTTGAGTTTGTTTGAAAAAAAAAGAGTGAAGAGAAAAAAAAACACCTCGAAGTGTGTTTTTCTCATTCAATGTTCCAGAGTGTGTCAGGGTGTCTGAGAGTGGTGAGGATGTACGAGATGACAGTATGCAGTGCTCGGGAATTTTGGTTTGGAAGCAAGCAGAGAGGCAGAAGCGGCGAAGATATTCGTTTGCAGCTCGCATCTTGTTCTGTGCCGCTCGCTTGCTTCAAGCAAACAAATTGGCGCGTGGATCTCAAAGGCTTGATACAAATGATGAGAGACTACTCGCTTCATTTGCCACAAAACAAAACAACCAAGATACACTCGAAACAAACTGCCCGCAAAAAAAAAAAAAAAGAACCAACTTGATTTGGCTTGTTGTTTTTGTTCTGTTTACTTGGCAGCAATGCGGTGCACCATCTCCTCCTTCACAATCAGGTGTGTGGTCTTGTCCACGAGGTGCATGAGCGAGTCAATGTTGCGAGACCACTGGTTCAGACGCTCGGCAGGGTCCTTGACCTCCTTGAAAGTGACAATTCCGGACGGACGATCGATGCGTGCCCAGACGGTTTTGGCGACCACTAGCTCTGAAAGACGCTTCTCGGATTCCTTTGGAAGTGACGATGAGAGTGACGATGAGAGTGACGAGTGAGTCGCGGGGAAAGAGCAAAGCAGGGAGAAAACAAGGCAAACCCAAGTGCACGCCTTACCAAGACAGACAGGTTGAGCAACTCGGCCAGTCGAGCAGCGTCAATGCGAGTGTAGTACTTGGAAATGACGCGAATGTTCTGAGTAAAAAAAAAAATAAACAAAATCAGCCAAAAATCTTCCCTCCCTGTCTCAAAAAAGGGGGGTTGTCCACAAGGCCAGACTTACGTGCTCGATAACACGCTTCTTCAAATCCTCCCAACGTTGAGCACCAGCCTCGGTTGCTGCAAACACGTCGCCGTTTCGAAGTTCGGCACCGTAAGTCGCCTCGAGGTCAACCCAGTTGATGAGCTCGGCCGTCGTGAAGAGTTTGAGCAAGGATCTGGATCGAAATACGAATTGGAGAAGGGGATGAACATTCGCTTTCCAAAAAACAAACAAAAAATCTGTCAAAGGCTGACTTTCACACTACTTACTCGAGCTGGGGCAACTGCTTCAGACGCTTGTCTGCCTGGGTGCGATGCAAGAGGTCGGACTGCTCGTTGTCGAATGGCGCAAGAATGAGGTAGAGAACAGCGGCCTGGAGCGCAGCGTGCCACTGGGCCGGGTCGCTCTGGACGGCAGACGTGGCATAGATGCCACGGTAGAGCTTGCTCGTGGCCATGTGGTCGCGGTCGTGCTGCTCGACTTGGATCATGAGTTGGTTGAATCGAATGCGGAGCTCCTGGTGGTCGGGATTGTCAAAGAACTTGGGGCTGATCTTCTTGGAGATGATTTGTGTGCGAATAAAGTCTTGCTTGGCCAGGCACAAGCGCATCTGCTCGAGAATAAAGTCGACCTTTTCCTTGCGATCCATGCTGCCGAACGTCTCCACCTGCAGCTCTTGCAGCACTTCGGCCGCCTCGCCAATCTTGCCCTCCGCCTCTCGGATTTGGGCAAGCGTGCGCGTGAGACGAGCGCGTTCGATTTCGACGTAGATCTGTGGAGATGGAGATGAAGATAAGGGGGAGGAAAGAGGAGTCGCGGTGAGAGAATGCCCAATCGTACAAAAATTTGCAGAAACAAAAAAAAAAAAAAAAAAAATCTCTCACCTTGCCAGCCGTGACTGTTCGCAACGTCTCGATCAAGGAGAGCTTTTGCTCCATGTCTGAGATCTGCTCCACATAGGTGCTGGCTTCTTGGACCATCTTTGCGATGGCCTGCACCACCACAAAAAAAAGTGATGACAATAGAAGAGTTGAGCGCAAACCTGATTTCCGCCACACAAGGCATCCGGAACACGAAAAAACAAAAGAAACGTACGCCCTTGAGCAGGCCGCGACGCTTTGACAGGAAGATGATTTGCTCGTTGAGCGATTTCAGATCCTTGGCTTTGAACAGAGTGCTGACAATCGCGACCAGAACGCGGCCAGTCGACAACGCATCGCAAGCCTATCGACGATCGCCCGCGTCCCACCGCCAAGCACCGCAGTGAGTTTTGATTCCGCTCCAACAATAATACAATATGAATGCATGACAGCGAGAACGCTCGGCAGCAGCAACTTACAACGCGCGTCTGCTTCTCGAGCGCAAGCAGCTGGTCGACGGCCTCGTTCACCTTGCCGCTCTGCACATCACCAGCGAGAGCAAAACGGAGACCCAAAAGCAAACGTGTGTGATGATGAGTCAGGGTTGGGGTACATGACAGACAGGGCCGCAGAGAGTCAGTCGAAAGAATTGGTTCAATGTCAAACAGAGAGGAAGAAAGAGTTTCGCGATCTCGGCTGTTCGAGTGTTGCTCAATGGCTTCTCATTGACAAGGTGCTGAACGCGACTTCCATTCGTCACGCTCGTCTCTCCTGTGGGGAAGGGTGCTTGTTGCTTTGTGTGCAGTGTGACAGGGAGCCTGACTGAGGGGGGGGGAGAGAAGTGAACGCACCTCGGAGAGCGATTGGATTTCGGGCAGGCGAGCATCAACGACGCCGCTCAAGTCCTCCTCCATCTTGACCGCACGCTCTTCGTCCGCCATGGCTGTATGCTTTTGGGTTTGCTGATGTGTGCTGAATTGCGCGTCTGAGTGGTGCTGGGCCTGTCAACCAGGAAAAATTTTGTAAAGACAAAAAAAAAAAAAAAAAAAAAGAGTGAAACGCCCAAGATTGTTGTCCAGCATTCATGTCTATGGGAGGGATGTGTGTGGCCGATTTGTACTTGGTGAAGAATCCTCAGCAAGCTCGATGAAAACGCCCAAAAAAAAACGGGAGAGAGAACAGAGGAAAGCATCTGAAATTGGAGAAATTTGAGGCTCGCTCACCTTTCGCTGTGGCAGGGCCGGTGCTGGCGCTCGAGAGCATGCATTGTATCACCAAAATGTAAATCTCATGCATTTGTTTGCTGGCGTTTGCGTCACCCCGCTGCCTTTCTCAGAAGCTCAGTCCCAGTCTTATCAAAAGCTTTTTTTTTTTTTTTAGTTTGTATAATTTGACACGCCATGGCGTCGATGGATGATTGGATTGAGCAGCTGTACACCTGCAAGCAGCTCACCGAGACGCAAGTCAAGCAGCTCTGCGACAAGGTACGGCATGAAAAACGATCGAGCATGATGAAGTTTGTTGCACGTCAAGGAACAAAAAAAACAAAAAAAAAAAAAAAACACTGTCGCACAAAAGTGGCTGGGCTGCTCTGCGGATGGGTTGCTGGCTGGCTCGCTGTCATAGGACAACGCATGGTGAAACGTGCGCATCCCTGCTGCATGTTGGCTTTGGGGGCTGGCGGCATTGGAGCTGGGTGGAGGTAGACAGCAAGCCATGACCAGCCGTTTTTTTATTATTATTATTATTATTCGCTCGTTCTCGCGCTGCACTCCTGGGACGGGTCTCTGCCCGCTCACTGAGACATGCTTTTGCATGTGCGCACACACTCTTTTGCTCTCTGTCACCGTGAGCGTCCGCGGCTCTTTCATGAACTCGCTCGCTTGAATTCGGGACTTTTTTTTTTTTCTTTTTTTTTTTCTCGTTTTTGTTTGTTTGTTTGAATTGGGAAACGGGGAGGTCGACCTTCATCGTCCGTTGCCACCCCAAGTCCTGCAAGTGCGCTTTTGCACTCTCAGTCACAATGATGAGCAACGGAGGAAGGCGCTGCGCTTCTGGTGCCATCGCAGCAACGAGCGAAGAAAAAAAAACCAGCAAAAACAAAACGGAAAAATAAATCAAAAAAATAATAAAATAATAGCGAACCCGTCGTTCTTCGCTGCCTCGTCCAGATGTGGGGACGGCGGACGCGCAGGCCGTGTTGCCTGCAACACCCGAGCGAGTGTGCTTGGCATTGCAGCGAAACGAGGCCGGGCTGGTCGGATGGTGAGACCACGGCAAAGGTGAACAGCAGACAAAATGGTCTGAAAACTGCGATCTCGCCAAAAAAAAAAAAAAAAAAAAAATCAACCACTCATCATCGCGTATGCGGCTCGCTGGTGTTTTTTTCTAATGTTTCGCTAGTGAACTTTTGTATCGCCTTATTGTTTTTGAATTACTTTTTTTTTTTTTTTGTTGGATCCTTTGCCTCGAAACTCGTCAACTCACAAACTTCCCGCCTCCATTACACTCCATCCATCCATCCATTCGTCTCACAGGCTCGCGAAATCCTCATGGAAGAGTCGAACGTCCAGCCCGTGCGCTGCCCAGTCACGGTGTGCGGTGACGTGCACGGCCAGTTCCACGACCTGATGGAGCTCTTCCGCATTGGTGGCAAGGCCCCCGACACAAACTACCTGTTCATGGGCGACTACGTCGACCGTGGCTATTACTCGGTCGAGACTGTCTCGCTGCTGGTGGCGCTCAAGGTCCGCTACCCCGACCGCATCACCATTCTCCGCGGCAACCACGAGAGCCGACAAATCACCCAGGTCTACGGCTTCTACGACGAGTGTCTCCGAAAGTACGGCAACGCTTCGGTCTGGAAGTACTTTACCGACCTGTTCGACTACCTCCCGCTCACCGCGCTCGTCGAAAACCAAATCTTCTGCTTGCACGGCGGTCTCTCGCCCTCGATCGACACGCTCGACCACATTCGCGCCCTCGATCGCATCCAAGAGGTCCCCCACGAGGGCCCCATGTGCGATCTGCTCTGGTCGGACCCCGACGACCGCTGCGGCTGGGGCATCTCTCCCCGTGGCGCCGGCTACACGTTCGGCCAGGACATTTCCGAGACGTTCAACCACAACAACGGCCTGACCTTGGTCTCCCGTGCCCACCAGCTTGTCATGGAGGGCTACAACTGGTGCCACGATCGCAACGTTGTCACCATCTTTAGCGCGCCCAACTATTGCTACCGCTGCGGCAACCAAGCCGCCATCATGGAGTTGGACGACAATCTCAAGTACACCTTGTACGTCCAACGATTGAGCCTTTTTTATTCGGAAAGGGTGGGGAGGGGAGGCGGGGGGGCCCGAAGTGTGTCGAAAATGTCGTCGCGTTTGTTGTTGACTCACGATTTGTCAATTTCTACTTTTTGTTGTCTTGCACCCCCACAGCTTGCAGTTTGACCCTGCTCCTCGTCGTGGTGAGCCGCACGTTACTCGTCGCACTCCCGACTATTTCTTGTAATTCACCACGTTATCTCCATGTTTTCTTCTGTCATCTTTGGTGTAATCTTTGCTATCAATTCGGTTGCTCTTTCGTTCGATTGTTGTTGTTTCGTTCTGTCCCTCGCTCGCTCTCTTCTTCTTCTACATCTTCCTCGTGCTCCCATCCCTCTCCCCTCGCCCCCTCCTTTAAAGCTGCCCGATGCATTTCCACCTCCCTCAATTTCCCACTTTTCGGCTTTGTTGAATACTTTCTCATTCTGTTGTCGTGTTTGATGGATTTCTATTCGCGCGTGGGTGTGGTCGACTCTGTCTTTTTTGGGATGCTTTTCAATTTGAGTGTTGTTACATTTGAGACACCAATATTCAAAATAAATACTCCAATCCTGCCAAAACAAAAACAAAAAACCCGCACCAATCAATTTGCGGCAACTTGCTGATGGCTTGGCATTCGACCATACTTGGGCAGCAATGCACGGCGCTCCTCCTGCCATGTAATCCAAACAGTGTCAGCAAGTCACGATTTTTGTAAACAATGCACCATGTTGTTTGGGAAACACCGCGGCCTTACCATCGAAGTTGGCTGGGTGCTGTAAACCAGCAGCGTATCGGAAGACTGCGCTTCAGAGAACGGTGCGGCGAGCTTCAGCTCTGCAATTGCGAGTCCGACGGTGGAGCTCTCGCCTTGCTGGTGCTGTCTCTCCAACGGAAACGATGGAGGGCCTGGTTCTTGGTAATGCTGCTGATGTTGATGAGCATCAAAAGCATTAACCATGAATGGAAGAAGCTGGGCGCCTGCTGCGGCCCACCAGTTTCGCTCTTCGTCGGCGACTAGACCATCGTTTGGCTGTCGGGTATATATTTGGGGGCGCTCTGGCGCCACGACAGCAGCAAACGCTGGCGGGTCAAACTGTGCGAATCGCTTTGAAATTTCGTTGCTCTTTTCATGACTGAGCTCGTCCTCATCGTCATGCAGCGCGTCGTGGTCGTGCTCGTAGTCATAACCATAGCCGCTTGCGCCAAACGGAACACCCGATGGCGCATCTTGCTGATTGCCAGTGTCCGAGTCGTTTGGAGGGACGCCCGCCATGCCCGTGATGTTCAATCCGACCTGTCGACTCTTGTGCGGAAGAGCGTTCTCCACATGTCCGAGCGTGTATCCATGCACGATCTTGCAATGGCGCACCAAGCCTGGGACGGTTGTCAGTCGCTTCCGGCAGTTCTTGCATTGAAAGTGTGTGTTGCGCTGGTGTGCGATGAGCGCCGTCTCGTCTTGGAAGCCTCGCTCGCAGTACCTGGAAAACAAGCGCCCCCCCCCCCCAACATGTCGACCATTCGAGCGTCAGAGCAGAGTGTATCAGCAGCAGCAGCAGCAGCAGCAGCAGCAGCCATCCGCAAGCGCAAAAGAGCAGGGTGGGGGTTCGACTGTGAATCAAATCCCAGCTGCTTGTTTCGTGTGCTCGTCTTAGTGCTCATCTTAGCGCGCTCGCCTCCTCCACGCAACCCGACTGGAAAGTCAAATTGGTGGATTTCATGTCTATTGGCGAGAATCCCGCGCTCGTCCAAGCAAAAACACTCACCAGCACACACACGACAACAGGGCGTCCTCCACCTTTCGTCGCTTTTTTCCCATGTTGTGTTCAACCCAGAAAAAAAAAATTCAAAGACTGCAGCCAAACATGGAACAAGCGCTCGTTAATGCATGCATGGAAATGATGCGCAAGAGGAGTATGACTCAAACAAGTGGATTCGGAAATAGATTGTGAAAAAAAAAAACGAACATTTGCGCCAACACCCAAAGGTCCAATCAACCAGATGAACATTCAGCGACGTGATCGCTTGCGCGAGGAATCGTCTTCGGACGAGGATGAGCGTTTGCTGGAAGACCTGTGGCAGGAGGAGGAATTGCAGCATGAGTGACTGCAATCTCAAAATCGAAACAATCCTTTGAACAGGCTTACCGATCGCTATCATCACTGTTGTGGCTGCTGTGGCTGCTGCTACCGTGCGATTGCGCAGCCCATGGTGGTCGTGGCATTCCTGGGGGCATCATGCCGGGCACCATGCCTGGAGGCATCATGCCTGGCGGCATCATTCCGGGCATCATGGGCATCATGAGCGGAGGAGGCATCTTGCCTTGCATCATGGCAGGGTGCACCATGCCGGGAGCAGGCACGGGATATGCGGGTCGCAGCGGCTGCAGTGGTGCGGGCGCCGCTGCCGCAGGAGGCGCGAGCGGAGGCGCCACAGGGGGCATATTTCGAGCGAGCGGAAGGAGTGCTGGCACGGACGAGGCGTCCAGATTTACCAGCGACTGAATTGAGCTGCCCGAAGGATCGCCGCCAAGAACTTGAAGAGCACTTTCGTCCGCCCTTCGCGTTGCTGTGCCAATCCGAAAAAGCAAATTCGTGATTCGTTCAAGTTGCGTTTTTGAGAAAAGAAAGACAGCATTAGACAACATGTCAGTCACACCAACCTCGTCCTATTGAAATGCGGTTGGAGTCAGTGTAACCAGCGGGTCGCAGTGGTTTGACTGAGTAGAGTACAAAAACAAGAACGCGGCTAGTGAGACGCACAAAAAAAACCAGCACGCGGTACAACCAAACTCTTGAAACAATACATACTATCGCTTCCTCCGGCAAGCTGCGGAATCAGAGGGGGCACGGTGCGCTGGATCGGGCAAGATTGCGGGCAGGTCCCAAACAAAAAAAAAAAAGAAAAAAAAAACAGTTAAGCATTCATCAATGGATGCGCAACAAAATGCAAATGCAACCTCCAAAACAACCTCGGCAACTACGTCCAGGATGGTGCACTCGAGCAGTTGCCAGCACTTACACCAATTCCGGAGCTGCCAACCGAAGCACGCATGGATTTTTGTTTCTCGCAATAAATTTGCCATGTCTCCTCGTTGAAGCCATAATTGAAGTAATCAGAGATATCAGCGCCTGTTTGTGGAGATGGCAAATTGCGAGATGACGTGAGAGAGACGTCGACTTGCCGCAAGTCGACCAAACCGGGACTTGGAAAGCTGACTGCCTACCTGGTTTGCGCCACGGCTTGTCTTCAGCTCCGTCAAGATCAAACTCAAAGATAGACTTGTCGTTATATTGGCCGACAGCATTGATGTCCAGTCGATTACCTGTTGTGACACAGGGTTTAGAGATCACGGGGAGAACAAACAGGTCCCACCACCACCACCCCATGCGCTGTTCGCAGAGTTCTCAGCAACAAAGAACAATCCAAACTTTTGGTTGTCATACTTGTTGCCTGAGCTGCCAATTGTGACGCAGCGATTCGCGGTTGTACTGGTTGAATGGGCGGCAGTACACCTCCCGTCGGGATTGTCGTTGGCGTGTGTGTCACTGGTGCAGCACCTGGGCGTGTGAATGCCGGTGTCGGTCGCGTTCCCGGTGCTCTACAATTGAGTTCACAGTTCGAGTTTGTAGTCAGAGAGACCTGGCAGAGTTCGGTTTGGGTCGTTCAGCCTCCCAGCACTTACGACGTGGCCATGTTAAGCTCGACATCATCATCATCATCATCATCATCGTCTTCGTCTTCGTCTTCATCGTCGTCTTGGTCTTGGTCTTGGTCTTGGTCGTCCTTGTCGTCGTCCTTGTCGTCCAAGTCGCCAGCAACCCGACCTGCCTCGCCGCCACCGACCCCGTCCTGCTCGATTGACATTGCCTTACTACTGCTCGTCGTTGTCTCTGACGCTGCTCTGTTCGCTGAAGCGGCGTCCTAAACCAGCCAAAACGCGAGATCCCC